>NW_007727425.1:180900-242196 GCF_000696425.1 Galeopterus variegatus
AAAAAAGAAAAAAAGGAAAAAAAAAAAAAAAAAGAATTTCTGGTAGCATATGGTGCCAGTCCCGGAAAAGGAAAGACAGTGGAAAGGCAACGGCTCCCTAGTAAAAAGAGAACGGTATCTACAGGCAGGTGGATAAGGGTTTGTTTTGCAGATTGTCTGATCTTGGGCTTGTGGGCAATTTTCTTAACCTCTTTGTGTCTAAGCCTACTCATTTTAAAATAGGAATAAGGCCTATCTAATAAGGTTTGGAGAGAATTAAGTTAAATAATTCATGTAAAATCTCAATGCCTGGGCCGGCCCGTGGCACACTCAGGTGAGTGCGGCGCTGGGAGCGCAGCGGCTCCCGCCACGGGTTCAGATCCTATATAGGGATGGCCGGTGTGCTCACTGGCTGAGCGTGGTGCAGCCGGTCACAAAAAGGACAAAAAAATAAATAAATAAAATAAAAATAAATAAATAAAATCTCAATGCCTGCAGCACAATAGGCTATCAATAGTTTGTCTCCATTATTACAGTGGATTTTTTTCACAACTTCCTTGCAATGTTTTTATAGTAAAAGTAACTAAATTATAGCATATAATAGACCAATGCTATCCTACAGAAATATAATGCAAGCCACATATGTAATTTTAAATTTTCTAGTAACCACATTAAGAAAATAAAAAGAAACATGTGAAGTTAACTTTAATAATATATTTTATTAAACCCAATATATCAAAAATATTGTCATTTCAACACACAATCAATGTAAAGCATGTATAATGATATATTTTACATTTTTTAATTGAGACATCAAAATTCAATATATGTTTTTTACACTTATAGCACATCTCAATTCAGAATAGCCATGTTTCAAATGCTCAATAGCAACATATGGTTAGTGGCTATGGTATTGGACAGCTCAGTACCAGACCTTTAAATAAATATTTCAATTAAGTCTCCTTTACTCTTTGTTAATTCTAAAATAAACAGATGATAAATAGATAATTAAAGGCATATGAGAACACATACACATACATCACACTCTAGCACATACCAAACTTAGATGATTTTTTTTTAACCATCAGTTCTTAGTTATGATGAGTCATACTTCAGTCAGAGGATCAGGGTATAAATTGTACACGGATTTCTAATTTAAATTCCAAACATACTACAAATTAATGCTACATAGCTAAAGTAAAGTAATACCTGGCAACAAAAACCTATCTTGCACAGAAGAATTCATATTAGTTTTAAAGTAATTTTGATAGATGATTATATGTTTATTTTCTTTGCTTTTCTTTTAAAGACAATAGACTAGACTTTTGGATTCTACATAAGCTTATTTTTTTCTTTGTAAGTCAATATCTCCGTTATGCAAAATAAAAACGAAAGCAAATCAGAGATGTTGGATAATGGAAGCAATGCACAGCAGACACCTAACGACTCATTATTTCTACATACACACAAAATCGGTGGCACTTCTATTGGGCAGAAAGCCCTGTAGTATCTTCAAAGAAGATTCAGACAGTAAAGTCCCTAGAGTGGACTCAGAAACAACAGGACACATCCACACGTTTATAATACAAGGTAGAACATTGAAAGAGACTATGAAAGATACCAAAAAACATAATACAAGTATTTGTGAAAAGAATTCTTTTCAATGAGGATGAGAGAAGGTTTCCCGGAAAAGTATTTTTTGAGAGGTTTTAAAGACTGGTCTTAAAGAGAGAGTTAATAGGGCTCAATTCAACAAATTTTTGTTGCCTACCTATTACATGGCAGGCCCCATAGTAGGCAGTGGGGATTTAGTGGTGGAAGTGTCTGTCCTTAAGCTGTTGGGATAGGGATGGGGAATGGTGAAAGACAAGTAGAACCCAGCAGCACAGCGCTGGTCATGTTCCAACAGCTGCTTCTTCCTTACACTACCTGTGATGTCTCTCTGCCTCTGAGGTCTTCCCAGTCTCTCCTCTTGTACCCACAAATAGCTTCTTGCTTCTTCTCCATTTGTAATCCTCCATTTAGAATACAACTCTGGGTCTTGACCTTGTTCTCAGGCCAGCCTTACCATGGGATGAGTGTTTCATTCTCTGTCCCCTGTCCAACAGCCACATGCAGACTCTGCCCACCTCCTGCTCAAGCTGTAGCTCTAGTCAGGGAAGCTGCTGAATCAAGATGCTGCCACCACAGCTTCCGGCTCCAGCATTACTCTTGTGTGAAGAGGAAGTTGGGCACAGTTTGCTAAGTATTCTCACAGAGATAGTTCTAGTGGAGAACATTTGACCCAGCCTGTGGGGGTCCAGAAAGGATTCCTAAAAAAGCAATTGCTCAAAAGTCCTTATGTAATAGTGTGGGACTTATCCTTTTCAACTAACATGAAGTCGTCAAGATAAATCTGTATTGTTGCTGTCACTGTAATTTACTTATTTTGACTGTCGTACAATATTTTCTGTAGGAGTATACCACAGATTATTTATCCATTTTCCTGTATATGGGTTTCCTGTACATGGGTATATGGGTTATTTCCATGTTTTTGCTTTTGTGAAAAGTGGGGATATGATTGTTCTTGTACCTGGTACTTGTTGTATATGTGTAAGTGTTTCTCTTGATGTATTACCTAGGGATGGAATAGAAGAACAACACGTACAAAACCAGGGAGCTACGAAAGAGTGGGATTCTCTTAGGGAACTAGAGGATGAGTGCAGGGCTAGAAGGATCGTGCATGTAGACACGGAGAGGAAATGACAATGGAACTGCAGAAAGAGACTAGATCACGCTAAGGAGTGTGACTTTGTTTAGAAGATGATAATCAGTTGGGCAGAAAGACAAACCAGTTATTCTGCTGTGGACCTCAGAATTCTGGGTTTAAGCAATAGACCATAGTATTATTAGCTAGTAGGTATTAGTTGAAACCAGTGGAGTAAATGGTTTATTTGGTTCAGCAGACCAAGACCAGAATCTTAGAGGAAAGCAATTAAGGACTGAATAAAGTAATAGACACCAACAAAAGAAGACATGGAGGAAGCCAGGAGAGACTTCATATCATAGAAGCCAAAGGAAGACAGACTATTTCTTTTTAAAAATATTTTTAATCAGTGTTTTCTTGCAAAATGGCAAAATAACAAATAGTAAGAATGTATAGATATATGTTAACATCTTACAGATTATCTCAAAATCAGTCAGTGAAAACATTCATTTAACAAATAGACAAATATAAATTTGCACACAGGGACAGTTTATTTGGCACAGTGGTGTCTGTGAAACACAGATTACCATAACTTCAAATTAAATTTCATAGAAACCCTGTGAAAATGACCTCCCCAAAACTTATTTGGCACTTTTAATTTTGTGTCAAGAAGATGGATCAAAGTTAAAATATAGATTCAGTTGTTTAATAGTGTGTGACTTTTGTCAAAATTTGTGAATACTTTTTTCATGTATGTATTATATACTTAAGATACAAGTATCTATCTTTTTTCTTTTTCTTTTTTTTTTTTTTTTTTTAAAAAGATGACCGGTAAGGGGATCTCAACCCTTGGCTTGGTGCTGTCAGCACCACGCTCAGCCAGTGAGCAAACCGGCCATCCCTATATGGGATCCGAACCCATGGCCTTGGTGTTATCAGCACCGCACTCTACCAAGTGAGCCACGGGCCGGCCCTCTTTTTTCTTTTTTCACTTTTCCCTTCTTTCACCGCATAGAGTTACATTTTCTATCCTCCTAAAAAGTAGGTTAAGTGCAAAGATAAAAATATGAGGAACTCTTAGAAGAGGCTGATGCCTCGGAGGAAAAGAAATTAACTTATTTTATTTGATGCTAACATTTTGGCTGTTAAACAAGTTCATGGGAATTTTTTAAATGGGCAAAAGTTAAAAGTTTTCTTGAAAATAGTTACCTTTAGTAAAAAGAATTATCTCCACAGTGATTTCTTGATTTAGACTCAAAAGGGCTTATTACATCTTTGTGCTCCAGGCAAGACCTACCTAACATATTCTTTTACCTACCAAGAAATAATTTCAGTTCTACTTTCATATTCCATTAAGTGCTGTTATAAATCAATAAAACAGATACATAAAATATTAAAATAAATCATTTATTTGTTAAGAATTCTGATAAGTAGCTGTACTGTTATTGCTAATCATTTCTTAGCTTTGTTTTTATATAGTTTTAGTGCATCTCTCTATATTGTTAAATATACATTTAAAAATTTTTTTAAATTAATGGAATTTTTGGAGCAGTTTTAGGTTTACAGAGTGGAAAGTACAGAGAGTTCCCATATAACCCTACTTCCCTCTCCACTCCCCTGCCCCCGGTTTCTCTTTTTATTAACATCTTCCATTAATGTGGTATATTTGTGATAATTGATGAGCCAATATTGTTATATTACTATTAACTAAAGTTCATAGTTTATATTAGGGTTCACTCTTTTGGTTGTGCATTTTTGGGTTTTGACAAATGTATAATGACATGTATCCACCAATACAATATTATCTAGAATGGTTTCACAGCCCTAAAAATTCCCTGGCAATGACTGATCTTTTTACAGCCTCTATGGTTTTGCCTTTTCCAGAATGTCATATAGTTGATGTATTGGTCCGTTTTCTTTTCTTAAAATACCTGAAACTGGGTAATTTTAAAAGAAATGAAATTTATTTTTTACAGTTTTGGAGGTTGAGAAGTCCAAAGTCCAGGGTGAAAGCCTTCATCTGGTGAAGGCCTTCATCAAGGTGGGAATTCTCTCCAGACTCCCGAGGGGGCTCAGGGAATCACAAGGAGACAGGGCATAAGTGCATGTTAACATGCTCACTTGTTCTGCTTATAAAGCCACCAGTGCCCCTCCCTGATAACCTACTCATCCATTAACCCATTAATCCTTGAATGAATTGATCCATTCATAAGGGCATAGGCTTCACAATCCAATCACCTCCCAAAGGTCCCACCTTTCAACACTGCCACATTGGGGATCATGCTTCCACATGAGCTTCACAGCAGTTGGAACCATATAGTATGACTTTCAAATGTGCTTCTTTCATTTAGCAATATACATTTAAGTTTCCTCCATGTCTTTTCAAGGCTTAATAGCTAATTTGTAAATTGATGTTTTTATCTTAATAAAAAATTATGCTACATGTAATAGTGTGGGACTTATCCTTTTCAACTAACATGAAGTCGTCAAGATAAATCTGTATTGTTGCTGTCACTGTAATTTACTTATTTTGACTGTCGTACAATATTTTCTGTAGGAGTATACCACAGATTATTTATCCATTTTCCTGTATATGGGTTTCCTGTACATGGGTATATGGGTTATTTCCATGTTTTTGCTTTTGTGAAAAGTGGGGATATGATTGTTCTTGTACCTGGTACTTGTTGTATATGTGTAAGTGTTTCTCTTGATGTATTACCTAGGGATGGAATTCTTGGGTCATATGGTATATGAATATTCAGTTTGGAGTGATGATGATACAAGTTATCAATTTTCATATCCATGAGCAATGGCTTCACAGCTTCTCAACACTTAGCACAGATTTAAGTTGTCCTTCAAATGGGTGTAAAATGGTGTTTCCCTGTGGTTTTTATTTGCATTTCTCTGATCAATAATGTTATTGAACAAAAATTATTGATTTTAATATAGTCTAAGAGATGTTTTAATATAGTCTAAGAGTTTTAAAGTTTTGTTTTTGACAGTGAAATCATCAAATCAAATAGAGTAAATTTTTTGATATGGTGTGAGGTAGGAATCTAGTTTCTTCCTGTTACCTTTATTGAATAATTTCTTCTTTCCTTCACTTATCTGACATGCTAAATCTGTAATATATCAAACTTTTATGTGTGGGTCTGTTTTTGAGTTTTGCATTCTATTTCATTGGTCAGTGTGTTTATTGCTGTATCAATCACGTACCATCTTGTTAACCATAGCTTCATAATAAGTATCAATAGCTAGTAGGACAAATCCTCCCTTCATGAGCTGCTGTTGGGCCTTTAAAAAACTAACACCACCTTAAAGTGACATTACAAGTGGATTAACGTGGCAGCCTAAGACGGCCAGGAGAAAGCAGGGTGGGAGTGTCTGCGGAAACCTTGCCTTAGCCCTTATTGGCCACACTTGTGAACACTGTGTAACTGCAATAGCTAGGTATTGAGACAGGATGCATGCCCTTAACCCTTAAGCTGATTGGAGGATGTAAAAAACCTGCCTTTGCCATTTATCTTTAAAAACCAATGCTTGTGCGTTAATAAACGGAACTGCTTGACAGAACCCCCACCGAGTCTGAGTGTCCTTTAACTGGGCTGGTTTGGGGCCGGTGGTGTGCTCATCTCTCTTCGCGGCTCTCTTCCCCTGTCTCCTTCAAAAGGGGACCAGAGGGAAAGAGGAATCCCGGGCCGTTCGCTCGCCCACTGAAAGGAACGAGGCTAGGGCTGTACGGGTCGGCTGCTGGCGGCGGACCCAACAGTTATGGGTAAGGTGGTCTCCATACGTCTATTAAGTCAAGTTTGCTAATCATATTGTTTAAATCTTTAGAGTCTGCTTATTCCATCAATATTGAAAGAGGTGCATTAATATCACCCACTATGATTATGATTTTATCTAATTCTACTTGTAGTTATGTCAATTTTTGCTTTTCAGGTGTTGGACCATGTTAAGTCCATACACATTTAGAATTATTCGCTCTTGGTGAATTGGACATGGATATTTTGTCATTATGGAGCATGTCAATTTTTGCTTTTCAGGTGTTGGACCATGTTAAGTCCATACACATTTAGAATTATTCACTCTTGGTGAATTGGACATGGATATTTTGTCATTATGGAGTGTTAATATCTAGTCGCACTTTTTGTTTTTAAGCCTGATATTATTAAAGCTATATCAGCTTTCTTATGGTTACTATTTGCATGGTCTAACTTTTACCATTCTTTTGCTTTCAACTTCAATATCTTCACTCAAAACAATGGGAGTGTATTGAATTCTAATTTGACAGCTACTTTGTGTCAGCACATTGAAGTTGTCATTCCGTTGTCTTCTGGCTTCCATGGTTGTTGTTAGGATCCAACTATAGCTCCTTTAAAGGTATAAACTGCAGATATGAGCCTGAGCAGCAGGAACTCCAGCTCAGACAATTCATAACAACTGTTTCTAAATCAAAGTCCACTTACTCACAGTCTGAGATTATGAGCCTCCTGGGCTAAACCAGAAACAGCTCACTTTAAATTTGTGTTGACATCAGAACCTCTACATTTTCACCAAGAATTATTGCTTCAGAAATGAGTAAATTTTGAAATTAGAATTGATTACATAGCTTGTGGGGCACTGTGCAAAATGAAAGTACAGGGCTTCTTGTTAAAAAATTATCAAGAATATCAACACAGGAACAGAAAAACATTAATCCAGGGTCAGATCCCTTCTGATCATGGGCAGATTGCACATCCATGAAGCTGGCCCTGGGTGAGATAGACTATGCTTGCTGATCTGATCCATTACTTTACTGACAAGTGGAGCCATTTCTTCCACTAGGACTGCAATGAAATTCAAAGGAGAAGAAAAGAGTTTGCAAGAAATGAGTCATAAAACCTTAGAAAGAAATGGACAATCTTCTTGCAAACATAAGAGGTTACTTCAAAAAGCTTGCGGAAAAATAGAACTGAAAAATAATACATATCTTTCTGTGAACTTTTTGAAGTACCCTCGTATGTAAGCTTTTTCTAGAAAGAATACAGAAACAAATACATTCTTACAATTCTTATCTATTGATTTCAGAAGACAACCAACCCTGATTATAATAAGCAAGCAGAAGTGTCAAAAAGGTGAAAGGGACTCACTTTCGCTTGATTTACGACTATTACAACTTACAAGAAAGTGATACTAAGCAGAAGGAAAATAAATACCAAATTCAATTCTATTTCCTAAACATTTTCCCATAGCTACCACCATCCTTTAGATTTCACTGTGGAAATAATAGATGAAACAAATGCATACCAGCAAGTAAATAGTAGTTGTGTGATGTATGCATGAAAGGATATCAAGCCAAATTAAAACTCAGATATCTAATAAAATATCAGGCTTTCATTATACTGGACAAATGAAAAGCAATATTATTATTCATTCACTCCACAAACATTTATTGAGTGCCTACTATATGTCAAGTGTGAGATGATATAAAAATAAGATTTTATATACAACCTTTTATATATATATAATCTATTATACATATATAAGATCATATAAAAAGGTATTCCAATAAGTTCATAGGAAAGATAATGTGAATCTTTCCATGAACTTTTTGAAGACCCCTTGTATATATAATACATATATAAATGTATCAGAGATTAGTGCTAAAGAAAAAAAAAAACAAAAGGTAAAAAAACAGGATGTGCAGAGGGATTGAAATTTTAAATAAGGTGATGGTTAAGGCATATTTCACTGAGAAAATGACATTTGACAAAATGCCTGAAGATGTAGGAATTATGAGAGTTTTGAGTGTGCTCATGGATATGAAGAGACTGAAGATAAAAGAGATGAGATAAATGGTGGAAGAAGGTCTGGGAGGTGAGAGAGGTGGATCAAGGGGCATTGGCAAAGGTGCTAGTTTTTGAAAAGACAGTTCAGTTTCTGAGATCAGAGAAAATTACTTAAAAATGATTTCAGAGTAAAAGGGCATTGTAAATTGTTGACTTTTATACAAAGTTAAGGTGATATTAGCAATCTTAAACCATATGATGAAGTGTAAAGAAATAGTGGTGATATTAATAGAGGAAAAAAAAGTAAATAGGATAGAAAGGTAGGAATATGTAACTTTGAGAGCTGAGGTATAACATGAAGAAAAACAAGCTTATTTAGAATAATACATGGGTAGATCCAGTGTTTAGTGAATTATTAATATGACAGCTTATAAAGGAAGCACCATGTAAAATCTTGAGAAAAATATAAAATATCTGAAGAAAATTCAAAGGATAGAAATTATCCAGCATAGACCAGAAATTTATCTATTGTTAATAAACACAGGTTTTTATACCATGTTCCCTGGAAAATGAAAGCAAAAATGAATTACATTATGGCATCTACTTTTCACTTTTTAAATGTTAGAATGTTTACAAAATCATTAATATGGGCATATAATTTTCTAGAACTAAGCTTTAGGACAAATTTGCCATAAGCCATTTGTGAAAGTTAATTCTAGATGTCAACTTGGTTAGAGGAAGGAATGCTGGGAAACCTGGTAAAGCAATCTTTTCAGGTGTGTCCATGAGGGTGTTTCCAGCAGAGATTAGCATGAGAGTCTGAATGGCCTGGGTTTGAAAGACCCACCCTCACTGTGGGTGGGAACTGTCCAATCCTCTGGGGTCTGGAGAGAACAAAAGACAGAGTAAACAGGCGAAGCTCTCTCTCATCCACTGGAGCTGGGATCCACTCTTCTCTCCTATCCGTGGACATCAGAGCTCGAGACTCTTCAGCTTTTGGGTTCCAGAACTTACACCAAGGACACCATCAGCTTCCCTGGTTTTGAGGCCTTTGGACTTGGACTGAGCCATGCTACCAGCATCCAGTTTATAGACGGCCTATCGTGAGACTTTTCTTCATAGCCACGTGAACTAATTCCCCTAATAAATCCCTCTCATATAATTATAACATATCCCATTATTTCTGTCTCTCTGGAGAACGCTGACTAATACATCCTTTCATGTTTAAAGGGAATTAGATAGTAAAATAGATTATATTTTTACCATGATTTTACTAAAACCAGGGAATTGCTACTCAAAACTTTATAAACCAAAGGGCATAATATCAAATCACAGTACAAAAGGGTTTAAGTCACTTGTTCTCACAATCAGAGACGTTCACTCTTTCAAGAAACTTGTTTAAGTTCTGAATGAGATCTGTCTAAAGTTCATAGCAGAAGGCTAAGGTTGCTCTTTAAAATATAAATGCATGTTTCCTATAACTTTTACAAGATTCTAAAATAAATGAGCAGTAGAAATTAGATGTACAGTTTGAGAGGTAATTGGGCAAAAATAAGCATGTAAAGAAATGTGAGGAGTAGAGAAATCCAATACTGTTATATTTATGAAGGAATGAATAGAATGGAAAACTAGTTTAGCTTCTGAACTGAGACAGAACATAATAAACATTCATAAGATACATTTTTAAATTCAGAAAAATGTTGCATAAAACATTGAAAAATGTTTAACATCTGTAACTGGGCCTATAAGAAAGAGAAATTCCCAGGTGCCAGAAATTGTAGATAACTTATTTCTAGAGTGGGAAATGTTGACCCTGATAACCAGAGGCTGAGGTTTAATTATTACAGAAGAACATATATGGCCTTGGCCCTTTCAAGGCAGGGATACAGAACTGATACTTCCTAAAAAAAAAGGCAATGACCTAAAGAAGGATTTCCCCTCTGGTAAAAGGAATCAAAAAACTGTCACATTAGAGAAGAGTCGAGGAAGTTTGCTCTGAGCAGAATTCTGAGATAGAGATCCCCTTCCCCAAATGAGAAACCAAAATTTAAAGCTAAGCCTCTCCTGGATGTGGAATATGAATTTAATCTACTCTATGGTGAGGGAAGTCCAAGCTGAGACATTAATATTAAAACTGGTGCTGGACCCCAGCGAAAAACATGTAGAGTGCCTGGCAGAAGCAAACACAAAACTACTCTATAGGGATGCTTCTTCAACTAGGGTAACATGAATTTAGCACTCCAGGTTTACAACAAAAAATGGCAAACTCACTCAAAATATATGATAAAATATGAAAAAACATATGAGATTATATCATAGTTCATAAAAACACAACAAATAGGAGGATAAGTGACCTCAAAAACCTGAATTATAAAAAATACTTCTGCAAAATAATTCTTTCAAAATACTAAAAAATATTAAAGAAAAATATTTTTTAAAGCAATAATAATAATTTTTAAAAATAAAGTTTAAAGAAAAAATAAGAACCAAAATTATAGGATAATATGTATGTATAAAAGGGAATGGGCAATTTTGATTTTAAAAAGTATAAAGTTTCTGGAAATGAAAAACAGTCATTTGAATTGAATAATTCAATGAACTTATTAAAGTACAGATTATATAAAGCTGAAGAAAAAAATAATAAAGTGGAAGATGGGGCAGAGAAAATTATTCAGAATGCATTATGAAGTGATAAAAAGATGAAAAATAAGATCGAAAGGTTAAGAGACATGAAGGATAGACTGAAAGGCCCAATATATGTCTAAAAGTGGTTTCAGAGAGAATAGAGAGAACTCAAGAGAGGCTATATATGAAAACATAATAACTGAGAATTTTCCAGAAATGATGAAAAATAAATTTCCAAATAGAAGAGCACACAAGGACTGGAGAAGAATAAATAAAAATAAAATAAATGTGATGTGTGCAATCCAAACATATCATGGTGATACCACAAAAAGAAACAAAAAATAAATAAACTTTTGTTTTTGATGGCTGGCCAGTTCAGGGATCAAACCCTTGATCTTGGATAAAAAGAAACTCTTAAGGCAAACTCGAGAAAAGATGAACACTACAAAATACCTTAGATAAAGAGAAAAATCTGGAAGGCAACCTGGAAGAACAATTTCATTGGCAACAGTTATATCAATAGCAACTCTAGAAACCAGAAAGCAAAAAATAATTTTTAAAAATGCTGGAGGAAAAGAATTGTCAGAATAGAATTCTATATCAAGTGAAACTATTATTCAAGAATGAAAGAGAAATGAAGACATTTCAGATAAGTTGATTAATGTAGTCTGCCTCTCACAGACCCCCATGGAAAGAACTTTCTTAATGAAAAGAAAAATGAAGTAAGGATGAGCAAGATGCAAGAAACAATAGATGAAAAGAGGATTGTTAAACATTAATCTAATAACACACCAACACAAATGACTTATCGGGTTTAAAATATGATTCCTGCTCCCCACTCCTTCCAAAAATGTTTTACTTTTTGAGAATTAGGTAAGCTTATTTTAAAGTCTGTATGGAAAAATAAGCCAGAGTGGTTGGGAAAATTATGAAATAGAAGAGTAATGAGTAGGAACTCTCTCTACCAGACATCAAAACATTTTATAAAGATAGAGTAAGGTGGTGAATGGCAGGTGAATAGACAGACAAATCAGTGGGACAGAATAAAAAGCATAGAAATTATTGTAACATAAGTTGGAACTTAGTATATGATAAATATAACACTGAGGTCTTGTGGAAAAGACAGATCAAGTAATTAGTGTGTTAGAACAACTGGTAGTTATTGGGGAAAAAAATAAATCTAATCTCTATCTACTGCAAACCCCACACAAAATAAAATCTAAGTGAATCAGACTAAAATGTAAAAAATTAAACTATAAAAATATTATAAGAAAATATGGAAGAATATTTATTAAAAATCTTGAAGTGGAGAAGGGCTTTCTAACTTTGATAAAAAACCCCAGAAACTATAGAGAAGATATTGATACAAAAATTCCTGCAGAGAAAAAAAACCTAGCAAACCCATAAACAAAGTTAAAAGACAAATGACAGTCCAGGAAAAAATATTTGAAATTCATATGGTAAACATAAGAAAAAAACCAATAATTCTATAGAAAAATGGTCATAGGATCTGAAGTTACAGTTCCCAGAGAAGGAAATACCAATGTTTCTTAATATATGAACACGTATACAAATAAGATAGGAGGTGCTCAGTATCCCTAGCGTTGGATTTCAGGCCACTCCCCTGGGTCTCAAACCACTCCACTAGGCCTAGAGCTCCTCCTGTAGGTCTGAGTTACTGTTGCTTGTAGCATCTGTTTTCAGTACCAATACCAGGAGATTGAGACCACATGGAGGTGCTCAGTATCCCTAGCGTTGGATTTCAGGCCACTCCCCTGGGTCTCAAACCACTCCCCTAGGCCTAGAGCTCCTCCTGTAGGTCTGAGTTACTGTTGCTTGTAGCATCTGTTTTCAGTACCAATACCAGGAGATTGAGACCACATGAAGCAGACTTTTGTAATTTTAGTGGCTAAGCATGCTCAGTAAAAAGGAATTTTTCCTTGAATGACCTTCCACTGAAGGCGCTAGAGAGCACTGAATATATTCGGAGTATTTTTGTTGAATATGTTGGAATTTGACCACTGAGCATGCTCCAAAGAAGCAAACAGAACATACACAAAGCTAGGTTACATAACTGGGAACCACCCCCTTGATTAAATATTCATTAGACAGCATGAATATGTATAGAATAGCCAACTATAAAGGTAGAATCCAGAAAGAAAGCAGGGCTGAGCTCACTCTCAAGCCAGCCCACACTTTACCTGTGAAGTGTGTATTTCTTATCTTTACATTAAACCTGTTCTCACTTTCTACTCTGACTCTGCTCTTCTTTCCTGCAGTGGAGTCAAGAACCTGGTAGAGGATGGGGTTGAGGTTGGGTATCCACCCTCCTCAGTCCCACTCCTCTGGTATCAAAAAGATTTTTGACAAGTCATAATAAGTGTCATGATTAGTTTTATATGTTAACTTGACTAGCCTAAGGGATGCCCAGATAGCTGATAAAATATTATTTCTGGATGTGTCTGTGAGGGTGTTTCCAGAAGAGATTAGTATTTGAATCAATAAACTGAGTAAAGAAGAACTGTCCTCATCAGTGCAGGCAGGCATCATCAAATCCATTGGGGGCTCCAATGGAACAAAAAGGTGGAGGAAGGACAAATTCACTCTCTTCTTGAGCTGGAACATCCATCTTCTGCTGCCCATGGGCATGGGACCATTAGCTTTCCTGGATTTCTAGCTTGCAAATGGCATATTGTGGGACTTCGTTTCCTTAATTGTGTGAGCCAATTCCTTTAATAAATCTCCTTTTATATATTTATTGATATCCTATTGCTTCTGTTTTTCTGCAAAACCCTGACTAATACAATAAGATAAATGCAACTTAAAACTCCAATAAGATGGATTCTTTACCTCTCTGATTTACAAACAGCAAGAGTTTCTGTTGCAAAGGTATGGAGAAATTTTTTTTATATTATTGGTAAAAGTGTATTTGATGAGCTTGTAAGGTGATTAGACAGGGAAATGCTAGTTGCTGCTCAAATACATTCCATAATTTCATTTACTTAATATAATAGAAGTAATTTTTTTGCACATGTAATAATCCAGTGCAGGATTTCCTCGTGGCAGGAGCAGGTGAGGGGGGAGGAGGAAGTAGGGACGGAGGTCTGATCTATGAAGCTATTCAGGGACCTAGATTGATGCTGACTCTGTGCTCTTCAACATGTGGCTTTTAAGGTTCCTCTGAGTATCAACATTTAGCCAAAAAAAAAGCAGAAAAAGCTTGGAGAAGGGTGCATGGGGAGTTTTAATGGGTCAGCCTATATGAAGACAGTAAAATTAATTGGAGAAGGATGTGTTAAAATTAAAACATTCATGCCTTTTGATGCATGACCTTTGAGGAATTTATGCTACAGATATACATACACATGTTCAGAGTGAGGTCTATTCAAATGTATTCACTACAAAAACATTAAACAACCTGGATGTTCATAGTAGATGATTGGTTAAATATATTATGATATATGCATACAACAAAATTATAAAATCATTTCATTATTATAAACTATCATATATATAAGTATATACTATAGAACATATTTGTATTAGTATAAATAATTATATAAATTATAAAGAATTAAAGCTCTATATGTACTGATATAAAATAATCTCTAAGAAATATTTTTAGATAATAAACAACATAGACAACAGTGTAGGTCCTATACTACCATTTACATGAGAAAGGAAAACTTTATGAACACCCCTTTATGTGCTTGTATGTGCATACACTACTTCTGGTTGGATATTTAGGAAACTAGTACTGATTTTCTCTGGGAAAGTGACCTTAGTGGCAATGGACAGAGATGTGAAGAAGGTTTTTCACTGTACATCTTTTTGTAGTTTTCAAAAAAAAAATTTTTTTTTACTATGTACAGCCTAGTCAAAACATAAAATATTTTAAAATAAAACAAATTACCAGAGAACAATAATATGAAAAATGATGAAAGTTAAGTAGAAAGGTAGTTGAGAGAAATAGTAAGGAAGAGGGTAGACACATTTTAAACTTGAAATATTTTAAAAACAGGATAAAAATTTAAGGTAACCTCTAAAAGAATAAATATAAGATATATAATTCTAAAATAAAATAAGGTCCATCAGCAGATGAATGGACAAAAAATATGTGGAATGGGATACTATTCAGCCATAAAAAAGAATGAAATCCTGTCATTTGCAGCAGCGTGGATAAGCCTGGAGAACATTATGCTAAGTGAAATAAGCCAGGAATAGAAAGATAAATATTGCATGTTCTCACTTATATGTGGAAGCTGAATAAGTAGATCTCATAGAAGTAAAGAATAGAATAGTTGTAACTAGAGGTTGGGAAGGGTAGGAAGGAGAAGGGGTTAGGGAGAGATTGGTTAACAAAATTATAGCTAAATAGGAGGAATACATTGTAGTACTCTATAGCGCTGTAGGGTGACTATAGTTAACAATAATTTATTCTATATTTTCAAATAGCTAGAAGAGAGGATTTTGAATGTTCCCCACACAAAGAAATGATCACTGTTTGAGATGATAGTGATTACACATTGTATACAGGTATCAAAATATCACACTGTAACCTGTAAATATGTACAATTACTATTGTCAACTAAGGTAATAAAATGAGTAAAGAAAAGTTAAACACTTCAACAGAAGGCAAAAAGGAAGAAACAAAAAGGACAAGATAGGATTGCTATGGTAGTAATAAAATCAAATGTATCAGAAATTACAATGAATGTGAACTGATTGAATTCACAAATAAAAGACAAGATAATTTCAGATAGGCCCCTCTAGATCAACTAGTCTGCCAACCACCAGAGATATGAAAAAGGTCATGTTAGATTAGACCATTCAGTCCCAGCCAAACTGGGCCAGAGAAGAAGAAACCATTCAGACAACCCACAGAATCACAACAAATAATAAATGTTTGTTGTTTTAAGACACTATGTTTTGGCATGGATTGTTATGCATCAAAAACTGATTGATAGAATTGAAATTTAAAGACTTATAATAAAATGCTTTTAACAGTTTTATGCTATCAAATTTGAAAACCTTTAGAAAAGATGATTTTCTAGGAAAATATTAATTTCAGAAGCAGATTCAAAAAGAAAGAAAAATACAAATGAACATAAAACCACTAATATAAAACATACCCTCATTTAAAACACTAGGCTTACAGGCACAGAAAGAGAAATACTGTGTGTCCTTACTCATGAGTGGGAGCTAAAAAAATAATAAAGAAAAAGGAAAGAAAGAAAGATACAACAATTACAATAATTTGGGAACTTTTAAAAGGAGAGAACAGAACTGAGGCCACCAGAGGTGGGAAATGGGGAGGGGGAGGGGGACTAGCGAGAAATCAGTAAAGGGCCACAAAAATGATTACATTGTGTAATGTTGAATATACCAATTATCCCGAAAAAAAAAAATTGAAAAAATAATTAAAGCACTAGGCTTAGAGTTTTATAGGAGATTTAAAAAAAAACAAACTTTAAATAACAGTTAATCTTCCAGAGAAGTAAAAAGTGGGGAAAGGACACAAACTGATATAACTGGTATAACTTTGACACAAAATCACACAAGGATAGCATACAGAAAGGAAAATTAAAGGTCAATAAAGCCCTAAACAAAATGTTAGCAAATAAAACCTAGCATATATGTATAAATACGTGCATAGAAAACATATACATATGTGTGTATATATGTCTATAAATGCATCATGATCAAGTGGGCCTTATAGCAGGAATGCAAAGAAGATTTAATGAGAAAATCTTTAACATAATTCATTATTCTCATCAAGAGATTAAAAAAGAAAAGCCAAATTATCATCTGAATAGGTGCAAAAAAAGCAAACATAATAAAAACCTTTAGAAGACTATGAATAATCAGAAACTTCCTAATCTGAAGAAGGATGTTGCGCTGTTTATCTGACTTTTAGCTGTCATCTTCATTTCTGCTCCAGAATTTTCTCTTCTCTATCACAGGGGGTTGGAAGCCTGACAACTACATCTCCCGTACTCCCCTGCTGTGGTTTGGTTTGATTCTGCCAACAAGAGACAATGGCAGGGATTTAAAAGGTGGCAAAGGGAGAGAAGCCATTTGTTTTCTTTTTCTGTTTCTGGTTCCAGCAACAGCAGCAGCAGCAGCTGTGCCCCAGCTGCCCAGAAGCACAGCATTCCTGGGCTCTGAGTAACACCACTTTCACCATTTCGCTCCTCCACCTTTTCAATAATTTTGTAATTATTTCCCTGTGCTAACTTCCCTCTGTTTGAAATACCTAAAGTGGTTTTGTTTTTTGCATCTGGTTTATAACTGAAATAGGTATCCAGCAAACTGCAACAAACATCACTATTAATGGTGAGACATTAGAAAATTTTCCTGTAAAGACAAATATAGGACAAAAACACCTACCCTCAATGTTTTGCAGTTAACATTGTACTGGAAGACTTATTCTGGGCAATAAAATAAACACAAAAGAAATTAATTATATGGAATTAAAAGAAGGTAACAGAGTTGTCATGAGAACAAATAGGATATTTGGCAACTCTTAGTTACATGAGAACAAATAGGATATTTGGCAACTTCAAGTACTTCTGGGTATTAGATAATTAAACAAAAATCAATAGCATGCTGACAAATGATATCGGAAAGGTTTTATTTCTTAAAAGAAGAGAAAGATGTATTAGCCTGTTTATGTTGCTTATAACAAAATACCTGAGACTGGGTGATTTATAAAGAAAACAAAATTTATTGCTTACTGTTTCTGAGGCTGGGAAGTCCAAAGTCCGTCTGGTGTGGCGACAGTGACCCTGGGGTCTCACACTGCAAGACGGTGGAAGCAGAGAGAACAAGAGAGAGAGGCAGAATCTCCTCTTCTTTTAAAGCCCTCAGAACCATGCCCTTGACAACCATTTTTAATCCATTCACTAGGGCATGGTCCTACAATCACCTCTTCAAGGTCCCACCTTTACAATTATCATAATAGGATTTCCCACCTTCTTAATATTCACAGTGGGGGGCCAAGTTTCTAATACATAAAACTTGGAGGACACAATTCAAGCTTCAGTGAATTTCAGGGGGACATAATTCAATCCACTACAAAGAATATTCAAAGAGAAAATGTTAAAATGATAGTGTTAAATCTTGGAGCTGTATACAAAGATGTCTGTTAGAGTTTTCTCTTTTATATAAAAAGAAAACTACTTTAGGGCAGAACTCACAGTTCTCTTAAATTGCTAAAACAACAATTCATAGTATATTAAATTATAGGACATAGAGGGATATTTATAGTATATTAATGCTTAGTAAATATTAAAGGAAAGAAAAAATATTTTTGAGACAATCACAATAATTTGATAGTATTATATGTCCTTCTTTCCTTTGTACCATAATTCAATGAGCTTGTTTCACAGTCTGATTTAGAAAAGGTAATTATAATTCTATACAAGCTTTGTTAATTCTAGGAATGAGAGACTGGTTCTCTCCATGAAAATGAGTTGATTTTGCTCTAAATAGACATTAGCACTCTGGGAAATCAGAAACTTCAGGATACTGAAGAGATGAGCCATGAAATAAAAAATAAAGTGTACTTTATTAAAATTTTTAAAAAAAGAAACTTCAGGATATTTTTCTAAAAGAACTTCAGAATTGTATTAGTCTGCTTGAGCTGCTATAACCAAATACCACAGACTGAATGGCTTAAACAGAAGTTCTAGTTCTGGGAGCTAGAAGTCCAAGATCAACATTCTGGACAGTTCAGTTTCTGGTGAGGGCTCTCTTCCTGGCTTGTAGATGGCCACCTTCTCACTGCACCCTCACATGGTCTTTCCTCAGTGCATGTGCTTTGAGTGAGCAAGCCGACAAGCTCTCTGGTGTCTCTTCTTATAAGGCCACCCTTCTAGTTATCTAACTTCAATTACTTCCTTAGTGGACCCTTGCCAAATGTAGTCACAGTAGGGATTAGGACCTCAACATATGAATTGGGGTGGGGGGGGACACAAACATTCAAGTATGTATGCCCGAAAAGAAAGTGAGGAGCTAAGGCTGCTGATATTTGTACTCTAGAAAGATTGAGATATTCTTAATTACTTTTAGAGCCAACTGTTTTTATTGTATGGAACAGAGCCTTTGAATAACTCGGATAAAGGATAAAAGTCTCACAGAAGCCAAAGACTGAAGCCAAAATTCCAAGTACTTCATGGGAACTAGAAAGTTGTCAGGGATCAAGGTTGCGCTGTGTTTATAGTCTGTTGGGCAGGTTCTTTCTACGATGCTGTAAGTTGCGCAGACAGTGAAATACATGTCTAATATGATTATTAACCATGAAGGCAGTTAACTATCCTAACAAATACCCCACCCATCCACATTTACTATAAAATCAGTAAAATAGTGGTTGCCATTGTTAATTCTAAAATTTTCTTTTCCAGACTTCTTTATACAATCTTCAGTTCTAGAATTGTGGAAATTGTTGAACTATTCCATATTTGAAAGCCACTGAATTTCAATAACCCAAATAAGTAGAACTTTTCACTTTCATACTTGGCAAGAAAAGTTGCCAAAGGATACTAAAACAAATGTCCAAAATAAAATAAAATTCTATAAATTAGTGTTTGATTTTAGTTTTATAAAACAAATGTACTCAACCTGATATTGAGTCATGATCTACAAACTGTGTAAGTTAGATTTCATGGCTATAAAGTCCTGCTTCTTTATAAGACCACATTTTGTAAAGGGATCTTCTTTTAAAATTCCATTAATAGTAATGATATGATAATGTCCTCTCTGGATTGGCTAGCTGCTGAACTGACCAAAACATCAGTCTTTATTTCATATTTCTGCCTGACTATATATGGCTAGAATCATGTTGGAACCCCAGCTAAGCTTTAGAATAGTCTGAGTTAGTAATTGTATCAGTCAGGGTTTGATCAGGGAGACAAACCAGTAAGGGTACTTATTTGGTAAGTAGAGGCAGTTGTGGTGGCCTCTATTTGGACTTTCCTACTATTATAACCTTCACTCCAAGAGTCAGGAAACCAATGTGAGGCTACTTACAGCTGCTGTGTATGTCTATTCCAACTATGTATGCCAGAACTAGATAAATAATCATAGGGTGAGTTCAAGAACTTACTGAGCTTGCTGTGAAGTGGATCAAAACCAAAACTCCAGTAATTACCTGACCTTCATAAGTGCCTACTCTGACTGGTGGACTATGGTGGTGCATTGGTCCTCTGGGAGTTAGGCCAGTTTAGAGCCGGTATTCTGTAATCTCCACAAAGTTTGGTTATTCCTCTTTCTCCAGTGCGCATCACCCTGGTAAACAACTGCAGGTCCCTTTGGAGAAAATCAGGAGGAAGATTATGGTATAAATATTTGGCTGTTTATCAGGGTTTTTCCTCAGGGAACCTGGCCTCCTCTCCAAGTCTGTGAATTGGTTTAGAGGCCAAGACTCCACTGTGTGATTAAAGTAAGGCTCCTGCTCATCAAACCTAGAGCTTTCCTGCTTACTCAAATCATGCTTCTATCAGTCAATTTTCTGTCACCTACAACAGATTACCTGAAACGGGGTGCTGTGGATTGGTTGAATTGTGTCCCCCAAAGTTCATACATTAGAAGCTTAATTCCCACTGTAACTAGTGAGGGTGGGAAACCCTACTATGGTAATTGAAACATGGGGCCTTGAAGAGGTGATTAGGTTGTAGGACCATGTCATAGTGAATGGATTGATAATGGTGGTCAGGGCGTGTTTCTGTGGGCTTTAAAAAAGAGAGCACATGAAGAGTTATCTCTGTCTCTGTACTTCACCATTTACTGCCATGTGAGACCCCTGGGTCACTGTTGCCACCACCAAGGCCTTCATCAGCTTTGTTCCCTGGACTTTGGACTTCCCAGCCTTTGAAACTGTAAGCAATAAATTTCACTTTCTTACAGATTACCCTGTTCCAGGTATTTGGTTATCAGCAACAGACATAGACTAACACGCTGGGTAATTTATAAAGAAATGGAATTTATTCCTTACAGTTTTGAAGGCTGGGAAGTCCAAGGCATATGGGGGACATCTCGTGAGGGCCTTCCTTCTGGTGGTGACTCTGTAGTGTCCCAAGGCAGTGCAGGGCATCATTGGGCAAGGGAGTAAGAGCATGCTAATGTGCTTTCTTCCTCTCCTTCTAAAGCCGTTAGTGCCACTCCCGTGATAATCCATTAATCCATCAACTCATTAATTCATTAACCCATGATTGAATCAATCCACTCACGAGGGCAGAGCCCTCGTGATCCAATCACCTTTTAAAGGACTTCCCCCCTTAATATTGCCACATTGGCACCTAAGTTTTAACATGAACTTGGGAGGGGACAAATATTCAAGCCATAGCAATATGAAATATAAATGATGTAAATTACTATACTAAAGTGTGATGTCAGTAGACTGCCTATCTAATTCTGTCGTAGGACACCACAAGCAATTAGTCAACACCAAAGTTCTCTGTGGGTTGACACTTTCTGATTACTACTTCGGTTTTGCCCTCCATTACATTGACCACACCCACCTTATTTTTGGCAATTAAGCACTGCCTCTTGATCTTTGCCATTCGAGGAGGTTGTCGTCCTTTGGTTCCAGGTTTCAATGAACAGTCAAGCAGATTGTTAAAGCCACTTTCTGTCTCTTGAATTAACACATCAAATCCAGAACCACTGCTTCATGCACACATATCAATAAATTTGGCTTAATCCTGCTTTGCATTCCTTCCACCCTGATCTGACACTCTTAAGATTCCCAACATATTCCATATGTTTTTATCCATCAAAGTTGATGTGTTTGGTTCCTTCTCACAAGTTCCACTTTGTAGCTGACCTCCTGAGGCCATAGGTTTAGAAACAGTGAGAGATGGTGGGGATAGGTCCTAAGTGGGATCTGTGTCTGGCAAAGCCATTCTCAGGTTCTTCAGGCAAGGAGAGACTGATCTTCTCAGACAGGGAAGAAGGGCTACCTCTACTAGCAAAGAAACTTGGCAGAATCTAGAGGTCAAACACTAAGCTTCATTCAAATCTTCCCATAGAGTCCCCATACCAATTTTCAAAGTCCCACTTTTCTTCAATCAATGCCATACGTGAAAAAAGAATACTCTATCAGGTCATAAATTCAAAGTGCCTCATAATTCAGTCACCCACAAGATTAGCCCCTGTGTTTGTTTTTCAGAAATCTTGACCTTGCTACCACATGAGATAGAGCCAGTCATAAACAAGTATGAAATTCTGAACGTCCCTAGAATTCCCTGGCTTGTGGGTACAAATAAAGTCACGTTAATATTTATGCCCAGAATTCCATTAGTTTGAAAGCTCTGATACACGTAACTGTAAAGTCCTGGACCTCTTCAGAGGTTCTCTCCTATGGACATATGTCTGGGATTTTTAGAGGTTGTCATATAGTGTCACAAATCAGGCAAAGCCACTGTGTGTGAGATTCCTTTACTTGCTCTGGGTCCCCTGGGCTCTGGGACACCACTCTGATTCCAGCCAGGCTGCTGCTCCATTTCACACCACAGCTCTCCTCTGAGCTGCCGCACAGTGCTCCACCTAAGCCACTGTACACAGCAGCTAGTGCTTATGCTCTCTGCCCTGAGCGCCCGGCATAGCTGCTTCACCCGTACCCCAATCTCTCCCTCAGGCTGTGGCTTGTGCTGCTGCCCCTAGATGCCCTACTTGGCCCCTCCACATGGGCTGTGGCCGGGCTAATGCGATCTACTGGATGCTGCTCCTACCTGCCTTGCAGCTCTGTCCTGCAATCTTGCCCAACCTTTGGCTTTGTCTTCTCTTGCTTCTGCTGTGCTTACTTCACCCTCTGCAGCCAGTCAGCCACTTCACTGTCACCACCACTCTGTCCTGTGCTATAGCATGGCTTGTGCTGCTGCCCCTAGATGCCCTACTTGGCCCCTCCACATGGGCTGTGGCCGGGCTGATGCGATCTACTGGATGCTGCTCTTACCTGCCTTGCAGCTCTGTCCTGCAATCTTGCCCAACCTTTGGCTTTGTCTTCTCTTGCTTCTGCTGCGCTTACTTCACCCTCTGCAGCCAGTCAGCCACTTCACTGTCACCACCACTCTGTCCTGTGCTATAGCACTCACCTTTCTTTTCTAAAATGGGTAGGGAAACAGTCTCCTCTTCCCTGTGCTCTTTCCTCTTGTAGGAGGATCCCCCATCAGGGCCACTTGGGTCTGGGATGTTACACAGTTTAAGGAGTCAGAACTTTGGTACTATCCACACACTCTCCTGTACACATTCATCAACGCCGGTGATTAGGCTGGTGATTGAGGGAGATGGGAGGTTGGGTCAGAGGCATTACACTGCATCCAGGCATCCTCCTGAAATCTCAGGCCCTGTTTCTGAGTTTGGTTTATTGTGCCAGATGTTTTCCTGGAGCTTCATAATCCACTTTCTTTTACCCAGTTGTTTTCCACTCAGTTTGAATTCCTATCATGAACATAGTTCAAATACTTTTTTTTTTTCCCTAGATGCCTGAACTTGTGACTCAATCAGTGAATACAAACAGACCCAGCAGTGGGTGTGGGCCTCACTCCACACTAACACATGGAGGATGGTCCCTCCACTCCAGGAATTTTAAAATCTCATTTGGCATTATCAGAGAGAAATGGCTCTTCATTTTCTTGTGTGTATATACACACACAAAAACACACACAAACACACACACACACCTCTCCTGTTCTGAACCACCATTTTATATGTATATATAATTTTCTCTCATAGATATCAACTATTTATCAAATGCATTTACTGTGACAGATGCTTCAAGTACATCTGTGAACAAAACAAAGATCATTGCCCTCAAGCTTACATTTTAGTGGGAAAACAGACAATAAATAACAGATATAATAAATAAGTATATTATATATTAGAAGGTGATGACTGCAACAGAAAAAAGGAAAAAGCGTAACAGGGTGAGGACAATCAGAAGTGCCGGTGGTGAGTGACTGCGCATGCAAGTGTGTGAGTGTGTGCATGTGCGGGTGTGTGCACGTGCCTAGCATGGTAGTGAACTGGATGGTTAGGGCGAGTCTCACTGAGAAGGTTCCCTCACTGAGGGAAGCCACGAAGGAAGAGAGGATGTTAACTAAGGGGGAATCTGGGGAAAGAGCATTTCAGGCAGAGGGCATAGCCAGAGTGAAGATCCTTAAACAAAAGTGTGCCTGGGGTGATCAAGTAACAGCAAGGAGGCCAATGAGCGAGGGGAGAGTAGAAAGAGATAAGGTCAGAGAGATCATGGGAGGCCAGGTCAGGCAGCATGTTGGGCCTATTGTAAGAGTTTTGGTTTTTACTCCAAGTAAAACAAGAAGTTATTGGAAGATTTTGAACTGACAAATGACATGATCTGTTCTACATTTTGAAAACTTACTCTGGCTGCTGTTTTGAGAATTAGAGGAAGAGAGATAGGGAGGAGATTATTGGGTTAGGCCAGATGAGAGAGGATGGTAGTTCCAACAGGGTAGTAACCAAGAAGGTAGCGAGTGGTCAGATTCTGTGCATATTTGAAGGGAGAGCAAAATCAGATTTCCTGACAGATTGCATGTGAGATGTGAGAGATAGAGAGGAGTCATAGATAACTCTAAGATTTTTTACCTGAGCAGATGGAAGGACAGAGTTGCAATGAATATCCAAATTATAAAGATGGAGAAGGCTGTAGACGGGACAGGTTTGAAAAGTTAAGATCTGGAATTCTGTTTGAGACTTCTAAAATTTGAAATGCCTATTAGATATTGAAGTGGAAATGTTGAATAGGTAGTTGGACTTGTGAATTAGGAGTTCAAGAGAGAGGGCTGAGCTGGAGAGATAGATTTGAGAGTTGTCAGATTACAGGTGGCACTTGAAGCACCGGAAGCAGATGAGTTCATCAAGGGAGTAAGTGTGCGCAGAGAAGAGGAGAGGGCCCAGGACTGAGCCAGGGGTATTCCAGCACTAAGCGGTTAGAGAGAAGACATCAAGGTGGCCAATACTAAGAAGAAACAGCCAGAGAGGAAGGGGGAAAACTAAGAGAGTGTGCTATCCTGGAAGCCAGATTTAGAGCATACACCAAGGAGGAGAGAGTGACCAATGTCATAAAATGTTGCTGGTCAGGTAAGATGAGGACTGAGGATCAACCAGGGGGCTGATCAACATAAAGGTCACTCGGTGGCCTTGACAAGAGCAGTTTTGATGGAGTGGTGTGGGCAAAAGCCTAATTGGAGTAGGTTCAAGAGAAGGCGGGAAGGGAAAAATTGGAGACAGAATTTACACATGGCTATTAAAAAGTTTAGCTGTAAAGAAATTGGGCAGTAGTTAGAAGGAAAGTAGGTCGAGAGGAGTTTTTTGTTCATTTTATTAAAGGTGGTAGAAATAATAGCATGCTTGTAGGCTGATGGAAACAATTTAGTGGAGAGTAAAAAATTGATTGTATCAGAATTTACACATGGCTATTAAAAAGTTTAGCTGTAAAGAAATTGGGCAGTAGTTAGAAGGGAAAGTAGGTCGAGAGGAGTTTTTTGTTCCTTTTATTAAAGGTGGTAGAAATAATGGCATGCTTGTAGGCTGATGGAAACAATTTAGTGGAGAGTAAAAAATTGATTGTACGGGCTAGGAACTAGGAACTACTTGAGTGCCCTTTATTGGGTGAGAGGGGAGAGGATCTAGTGCATAAGTGGAGGACTGGCTTTAAAACAGAACAGAAATAGTTCATCTATGGTAACAAGCCATTTTGGGGGAGTTTTTAAGTAAAAAGTTGCATTTTTAAAATCTGATTTATAGTGTTAATCACAAGAAAGCAAGAGTATTTGTGAGATCAAGAGAAATTCAGCTTCAAAGCTGGCAGCTGTGCCCCCAGGACATCCTCCCTGGGACTCATTCTGCAGAAGCATGTTCTATTCCAATCAGGGAGGTAAAGGGGCACAGGACCGAAAACATGCCCCAGGCATATTTAGGGCAAGGCCAGAGAAAGGGCTTTCTGATGGTCACTGGCATTCAGTTCTGGTCTGAAGATGCTCCAGATTAGATTAAAATGTCAGGTGGGAATAGAGGAAAGAAAGAAATGATTAAAGTCTTATAGTCAATTGAGTTCTATTTAAGACTGGAAAGGAAGAAGAAAGAAGGGGTAGAGAACAATTTTCTATTTTAAGTAAATGAATAGGGTGATGATGAGCCAATTAAATTAGCTAACAAACAGTGCTAGGAAGAAGGAGAGAAAATAATCTGCTATTTTAAGAAAATGGATGGGTGGCAATGATTTAATTACATTAGCTGAGAAATCAGTCAGCACTTATTATACCTTTCGTGGGAAGAGGCCTGAAGACTTGAATCTAGGACAAAGCTGGAAGCTTGGCAGCAAAACACAGAAGCAAAGACTGGAGTAGGTGGCAGGATGAAGGTAGAAAATGGTACTGTCATCTTTATCTGTCTTTCTGAGGAAATCGCTGGGAATGTTGTTGAGAAGTAAAGGGTGCCATGCCTCCCACTCATGTCCTCCTCTGTGTCCACAACAGTGTAACATCTCTCTGTTAAAGAAGCTGCTGAGATAAGACGGCTGGACAAGAAGGAGATAGTGTGCCATCTGAGGCCAAAACAGGACTGCAGGGTACTCTTCTGACAATATATACATGCAGTAAAAATACAAAAGCAAGAGCAAGCTCAGGGATGTGTGAGAGTCTTCACCTCCATTAACTTTGTTTTAAATTTTATTTAGCAATAGTCCTAATTTCTTTGATTCAATATCACTATCAAACAATGCAAAGAATAGTTGACATATTAAATGCTTACAATAAGGTAGGCACTGTTCTAAGTAGTTCAAATATGTTAAGTAATTTCAGGTAGGCGCTATTATTCTCCCTTCACAGATGAGGAAACCTAGACACAAAGAGGTTAGATAACCTGCCCTGGCCCTGCACACATAGTCAGGAAACTGGGAGTCAACCCAGGCAGTCTAGTGGCAAAAGCTTATGCTTTTAACCATTATGGAATACTCTATCTTAGGATGTAGGGCCTTTTGGATTGCCAAGAACTGCTTGCTTACTTTGTGTGTGCTAGTGAAAAATCTGTTTTATCTTTGCATTATGAGATTCCATCCCAAATTAGCAAAATTTGATTGAGTGGAAATTTCTTGTCATCACAGAGATATTAAAGTAGAAAATCTTAGTTACTCTTTATGAATTCCAACAATTTCTGGAACATTCATCCATGTGAGCCTTATATAATCATGAGTCAGAGCTGTTTGAAAGGTTTGGGGACTGTTATTGTCGAATTGTGCTAAACTATACCGTACACAATGTTTGCTATGAATATTCTTAACATATTAGTTATTTAAGTGATTTCTGACTTCATGTGTATACACACACACACACACACACACACACACACATCATGTGAGCCTTATATAATCATGAGTCAGAGCTGTTTGAAAGGTTTGGGGACTGTTATTGTCAAATTGTGCTAAACTATACCGTACACAATGTTTGCTATGAATATTCTTAACATATTAGTTATTTGAGTGATTTCTGACTTCATGTGTATACACACACACACACACACACACACACACACATATATAAATTGGTGGTAACTTGCCATATTCTTTTCAATACCAATACTTAACAATTAATAAAATATTAAATTTATACAGTTCACCTATGGAAAAGGGCTGATGGGAAGTGGGAAAACAAGAGGAAAAAAGAGAGCTTCAAATGGAGGAACAAAAGGAGAAAGGAGAATTGAATTTTGCATATAAGTAGAAACATTTTCCTCTTTACTTTAGAAATTGTAGAGGAGAGTAAAAAATGAAACAAAGAAGTCCAAGGACATTCTGTTAGGCATGAAGCATCTCCATCCTGTAACAGAAATAGTTCATGAAAGTTTCATCCTTTGGAAAAAGAGAGTGGGTATTCTTGGGCCACTTTTTATTTTGTTTTTCACTGATAATGTGCTCACACAAGAAAATATTACTTTGTGCACTCTGAGGGCAGGGTCACGTTTCTTACTTCTTTGGTATTTTGCATAGCAGCTAACTCCGTGCTTTGCATATAGGAGAATGTTAATAAATATTGATTTGTCTGAGAGACAGAATGGATGAGCAGAACGTATAGAGTTTCTGGTGAGTTGCTCCTGGAGACATTTCAGACTTGCAGACACACAAACAAATGTGTATGACTTGAAGATTATAGTCAAATGTGCACTGCTATGGGTTGGATGTGTCCCCCAAAGGTTCATGTGTTGGAAACTTAATCCCTACTGTAACAGTGTTTAGAGGGTGGGAAATCCTATTATGGTAATTGAAAGTGAGGTCTTAAAGGGGTGATTAGATTGTGAGGACTGTACTCTCATGAATGGATTGATCTATTTATAGAGTAATAAGTTGGTAGTTTAATGGGTGGTAATGGGTGTGGTTCTGATGGCTTTAAAAGGAGAGCAAGTGAGGAGATTAGACTCTTCTTGCTCAGGTCATCTGCCATGTGATACCCTGAGTTGCTGTAGAGAGCCACCACTGACAAGAAGGCCCTCATCAGATGTGTTCCCTGGTCTGTGGACTTCCCAGCCTCCAAACTGTAAGACATAAATTTTGTTTCTTTATAAATTACCCAGTTTCAAGTATTTTGTTATTAGCAACAGAAACGGACTAATACAGGCACTGATAGTAGAACTGTGCTTCAGTAATTAGGCCATAGCACATGTTTGATGAAAATACTACCTGGTGAATGGCTCATCCTGTGCAAAATTCCAGTAGTAGTACTGCCCTGATTTGCTTTGTGAACTTAAATAATGTATTATCTTCTGTCATTCTGTCTCACTTTCTACATCTATAATAGAACATTCTATCAAGGTACATAAAGTCACATTAGCTAAATGTGCTATTGCGGATAGAAGTAAGTGTTATTTGCTGCTTGCTTAGAAGTATTTCCTGAGAAAAAAAGTCAAAAGTATTTTTAAAACAGGGTTATTCTTAAAGCAAATGACATGCTTAAATGCAAGCATATGACCAGAGAGCATTATGCACTGACAATTTACATTTATAGAAATTCAATACTTCTAAGTAATTCCTGTATCACCATTACTCAGCCATATTGACATAAAATGTAGAGGAATTAGAGTGATCATAAGCAGAAATAATCAAAACCTTATTCCAATAGATACCTACATTTCAGTTGTTGTGGCAACCCACAACTTTTCTTTTCCTGCATTGTGTGTGCAGCAAAGCCACAACATCATGATCTTTTTGTAAGTGATGTTATAGCAGCTCAAGTTCTGAGTACAATACTTAATGACCCATCTCACCGAGCTGTTTTTCTATATTACTTGTTCTCTATTGTGGAGGGAAGTAATAAAGAGCTACAGTTCCTGGAAAAAATGGCCAGACTTTATTTTCAGTTTAAAGGGTCAGAATTTTATTCTTTTGAAAAGGTTATTAAGGTACTTTCAGGATAAGCAACAAATGTGGACTTATTATACAAGCTGCTACCAGGGAGCTTCCTAGTCTCATACTTGGTTACATGGTAATTGATGATTTTTGAATCTTGAAGTATAACAGGATTATAGGCTTACCACTCACTGGAGTAATCTATACTACTATAAACAACAACAACTTTTTTTCAAATATGTATCATGTTGAAGTCACTATGCCAAGATCATGAGGTTTAATAATCTAGCATCAATTATACTTTCTTTCTAAATAAAAAATTTTACTGCAGCACAACATCTATCATCTATCTATCTATCTATCTATCTATCTATCTATCTATCTATCTATCTTCATCATCATCATCATCATTATTATTATTATTATTATTATTATCTATCTATCTATCTATCTATCTATCACCTATCTATCATCTATCTATCTATCATCATCATCATCATCATCATCATCATCATCATCATTATTATTATTATTATTATTATCTATCTATCTATCTATACAGAAAAGCAGATAAATCACAAGTGTATAAGCTCAAAGAATTTTCACAAAGTGAACACAACTGTGTAACAACTGAGGCAGGATAGAGCAGGGACTTGCCCCAGGGAGACTGCTTGTGGATATTCAGGCTGAGCAGACAGGCAGCAGCAGCAGCTTAACCACCCTATCAATCAGCTTGCTCTTCGTCAGAACCTTGTGGTTTTCTGAGCAGGAAGCAAAACCACAAAATACAAAAATCCCCTTTTTCTTCAATTCTCAGAAAAGAGCTTGATCAAGCAAAAAGGCAACTAAATCCCATTATCTCCTCCTTTTTCTTGAATATTCCTCCCTTTAGTTAAGATAGAGAAACATCCCATCCCAGAACAACATGTAAACCCTTCCCTAAGAGTTCATGGGGAGCTCCTCGCTTGTGAGGAGACACCCATGCACCCTTCTGTGTGTACTTTTGCTTTGCAATAAACTTTGAGTGTGAGTGTGACTCTGCTGTGTGAGCTTGCAATTACTGAGGGTTCCTGATGGGATTCTTCCCTCAGGAAATCCAAGAACCTGCATCTCTAACATCAATTTTGGCACCTCTGATGGGACAAACTGAGACCACATGGAATCAGAACTCCTGGTGAGCCAGGATTTTTGGTGCTTGCCTTCTTCTTGGTCTTCTTTCTGGGATAGGAACTGTCTGCTACATGAATCTAATTTAGTCAGGACAGCTGTAGAAGTATATGTTGAGGGAAACTATCAGGAATCTCTCCTTCACATTTCTTTATCCCCTTTGAAGAAATCTGGGAAACATTTTGTTTAAACTGTGGGGACTAAAGAGTCCCTTTCTTCTGTGACCTTGAGTTTCTGGAGGATTTTCTCATTTCCATAACCTTGTTCCACTTCTTAACTGGGACGTTCCCTTGTCCAAATTTAACTCTTCCCTTTTTATGTTTAATCATGTCCAGTTCCGCCAACTACAACTACAGGATTACAGGCATTGGAGGAGATAGGCATTTTCCTATCTCAGTCCTGGCAGTGCCAGACCCCCCCACCCCCACCCCCCAAGCCATAGTCTTTAGGTTTCTTTTGTCAAGGATTCTTCAGGCCATAGACAAACATCTAGATTAGTTTATCTCCTATGCAGATGCTGGGCCAAAGGGCCTATATCCTAGTTCCATGCCTACCCTTATTGTTGGGCACCAGCTTTATTGTGGGAAAAAGAGATTTACAGAGAGGGTGAAGTCCAGGACTTCCCCTCTTGGACAGAAAGGAATGCCCCTATTGGCACTGTAGGGTTCAGAGGGCAAAGTCCGGGAGGTAGCCCAGAACTTCTCCAACTTTGAGACATCCAAGGACAGAACAGCTGCATTGGAGAGGGACGCCTTCTGATAGGCCCCAATCAGATGGCCCAGGGATGCCTGCTCATTTATTCAGATGGAGATCATACCAGGAGAAGATGCTTGCTCCTTGATGACTGACTCTTCTTTCAGGGGTTCCACCAGATGGAGTTAACTACAGCTTCTTTCTGGCTGTCTTTTTCTCACTTCCATAGGAGACAAGATGGGAAATACTCCAGTGATCCCTAAACAGACACATATTAAAAACTTGAATTACTTAAAACTAGATGGTCTGAAAAAGAAAAAGCTAATTTTATCTTGCAATGTGGCTTGGCCCCAATATATGCTAGATGATGGGGAACAATTGCCCCAAAGTGGCTCTCTAAATTACAAAACCATTCTACAATCAGATCTCTTATGTCACAGGGCTCATAAATGGACTGAGGTTCCATATGTCTAGACCTTTATGGCCTTACATCAAGACTCACAACTAAAAAGAAATTGTCTGATTTGCTATGTGGGAATCCAAGAACCTGTGTCTCCAACATCAACACCCACTGAGATCAATATTGCTAACACCCTAGTAGTTCCTTATTCCTTTTCCTAAACATTATCTGCAGTTATCCACCATCCTGACTTCTGTCATAGATTGGTTTCAGCCTTTTAAAAATATAAATATTTTAATTAAAGTATAACAAATATACAAAATAGTGCACAAATCATAAGCATATAACCAATGAATGTGCATAAACCGAACACCCGTATATAACCAGCACCCAGATAAAACAACAACAACAGAACATTACCAGAATTCCATAAGCCCTCCTCTTGTTCCTTCTGGTCATTTCCCCTCTCCCCAAGGGTAACTGCTACCCTGACTTCTAAGATTATATATCAGTTTTACTTGTTTTTGAACTTTTATTCTCAAGATAATTACCTCAAGACAATTTTATTCTCAAGATAATTATCTCAAGATAATGTAAATCTTTCCATAAACTTTTTGAAGTACCCTCGTTTATTCTGGATTTGAGTCTGATATATGTATCGCAAACATCTTCTTCCACTCTGTAATTTTACTGTTCACTTTCTTAATGGTATCTTTGGCAAATAAAAGTTCTTGTTTAATGTAGCCCAATTAACCTTTTTTTCCCCTTTGTAGTTAGTGCTTTTTTGCATCCTAGTTAAGAACTCTTTGCCTACCCCAGTGTCATGAAGATTTTTTCCTATGTTTTCCTTTAAAATCTTCATTGTTTGGGCTGGCCCCGTGGCGCACTCTCCAGTGTGCCACTTGGGAGCGCGGTGGCACTCCCGCCGAGGGTTCGGATCCCATGTGGAGACCAGTTCCCGCTCACTGGTTGAGTGTGGTGCGGGCACAACACCGAGGGTTGCGATCCCGTTGCCGGTCAGTAAAAAAGACAAAAAGGAAAATAAATAAATAAATAAATAAAATCTTCATTGTTTTCTCTTTTATGTTTATATCTACATACCATTTGGAATGGATTTTTGAGAGTAGTGTGAGATATGGTCCAAGATTTTTTCCCTCGTGTTGATGTCCTATTCAACCAGTACCACTTATTGAAAACAACATCGTTTCTAAATCATGTCTTTGAGACAAGCCTATGTGACAGGTACATTCATAAAACATGTTTTTAAAAGCAGAATTGCATATAATTAGGTGGCAAATTTGGAATGCTCTAGATTGCCTATACAAATAGAGTAAGAAAATTAATTTCTTTGTCTCTAAACCAGGGGTTAACAGACTTTTTATGCAAAGAGCCAAACAGCAAATACTTTAGGCTTCATGGGCCATACAGTCTCTGTTGTAACTACTCAGCTGTGTTGCTGTAGTAGACAGCAACCATAGACAATATGTAAATGAATGGGCATGGTTGTTTTCCAATCAAAGTTTATTTACAAAAACAGGTGGAGAGCTGGATTTTGTCCAAGTCCTGCTCTAGTCTGTCACCCGAATTACCAAATAATTATGCATTTGCCTATTTCCTTCTATCAGTGAAAACCTGATATAGGAATAGTCCTCAGGCAGACACACCTGGCCTGATCGGCTTGGTGATTGTTCAGTGGTGTTGATATTTATTCACCTAGTCTATCCTACTGCAGCTCTTTCCTGAGTATCTATGGTAATACTGAGAAGATTTTTTCCCTCGTGTTGATGTCCTATTCAACCAGTACCACTTATTGAAAACAACATCGTTTCTAAATCATGTCTTTGAGACAAGCCTATGTGACAGGTACATTCATAAAACATGTTTTTAAAAGCAGAATTGCATATAATTAGGTGGCAAATTTGGAATGCTCTAGATTGCCTATACAAATAGAGTAAGAAAATTAATTTCTTTGTCTCTAAACCAGGGGTTAACAGACTTTTTATGCAAAGAGCCAAACAGCAAATACTTTAGGCTTCATGGGCCATACAGTCTCTGTTGTAACTACTCAGCTGTGTTGCTGTAGTAGACAGCAACCATAGACAATATGTAAATGAATGGGCATGGTTGTTTTCCAATCAAAGTTTATTTACAAAACAGGTGGAGAGCTGGATTTTGTCCAAGTCCTGCTCTAGTCTGTCACCCGAATTACCAAATAATTATGCATTGGCCTATTTCGTTCTATCAGTGAAAACCTGATATAGGAATAGTCCTCAGGCAGACACACCTGGCCTGATCGGCTTGGTGATTGTTCAGTGGTGTTGATATTTATTCACCTAGTCTATGCTACTGCAGCTCTTTCCTGAGTATCTATGGTAATACTGAATGAGTCAATATCAACTTCTCCAGTGAACCATCCCCAGGGGGTCATGTGGTGAGAGTCTCCAGAACAGTTTGGAAGAATTAATGTGGTATAAAGTTCTTGAGGGAGCTGACTGGATCATTCATACACTCAGGTCATTTAAGTGGCAGCTCGACATCTTTGTAGAGACTTGAAGGTTAGGAAAATTTGCACCTAGGACCGGAGACACTGCTATGTCCCTTCCTCTGTGTGTAGATGAGTTGTATCCTCTGCTAAAATTAAAGTAAACTGTATCCTTACCCTGTGTCAATGGCCTCTTTCTGTCAATCTCTTCTCAAACCCTTATGACAGTTATGGCCCTGGTTATAGACTATGACTTTCATTGTGAATGAATATCAGCAATTGGCCTAAGACATAAACCAATGAAGAATCAGGAAAAACTATTTGTAGTCCAAGTGGTTTAAACCCTTAACATTTTCCCCCTCTGAAAATGTTCTTTGTGCAACTTCTTGATATGTTACTACCAGGTGAACGCTGTCAGTTTTGTTATGGATCTAAATAGAAAAGTGGAGTTATAAATGTATTTTGCTAAAGGTTTTCTACTTCAGCTTCCTTCATTTATTGTCAAATTTCCACTAGCAATTTATATATTTTAATTAACAATCATAATTTAAAAATGACTGTTTAAAGCATAATTTAAGGATCAGTTAGAAATTAATTGACTTTGGGCCAGCCTGGTGGCGCACTGCTACAGTGCACCGCTTGGGAGCGCGGAATGGAGGAGGAATATAAATCTATCAAGAACAGGGCCAGCCCAGTGGCACACTGCTACAGTGTGCCGCTTGGGAGTGCGGCGACGCTCCCGCTATCCTTACCCTGTGTCAATGGCCTCTTTCTGTCAATCTCTTCTCAAACCCTTATGACAGTTACGGCCCTGGTTATAGACTATGACTTTCATTGTGAATGAATATCAGCAATTGGCCTAAGACATAAACCAACGAAGAATCAGGAAAAACTATTTGTAGTCCAAGTGGTTTAAACCCTTAACATTTTCCCCCTCTGAAAATGTTCTTTGTGCAACTTCTTGATATGTTACTACCAGGTGAACGCTGTCAGTTTTGTTATGGATCTAAATAGAAAAGTGGAGTTATAAATGTATTTTGCTAAAGGTTTTCTACTTCAGCTTCCTTCATTTATTGTCAAATTTCCACTAGCAATTTATATATTTTAATTAACAATCATAATTTAAAAATGACTGTTTAAAGCATAATTTAAGGATCAGTTAGAAATTAATTGACTTTGGGCCAGCCTGGTGGCGCACTGCTACAGTGCACCGCTTGGGAGCGCGGCTACGCTCCCGCTGAGGGTTCGGATCCCACATACAGACCAGCCGCTCACTGGCTGAGCGAGGTGCAGGCGCAACACTGAGGGTTGCGATCCCGTTGCTGGTCCCGGTCCGGTACGGGCGCGACACTGAGGGTTGCGATCCGTTGCCAGTCACGAAAAAAAAAAAGACACACAAAAAAAGAAATTAATTGACTTTTACTTAGGTAGTATTTTGTTTTAAATCAAATCAGAGGATTTTACAGCAGTGGACATTTTGGTTGCTGAGCACCCCCCTAAATATTTTGTGGAAACTTCTCCTTTCTGACTAAATTCTTTACCTAGACACAGGTTTTCGAATCAGAGGTTGTTCCCTTAATCTAATCAAGGCCAACAAACTGTTCTCAGACAATTTGGAATTGAGACCAAGGGATTTTAGCCTGAGTGTGGCTACTCTATTGAATAGAGGAGTTGAAAACTTGGGAGCTAGTGTTGGTAGCTGTTTTCTTCATGTGAACTGAAAAAGAGAGTAAGCTGGACAACAGCAATAGTGAAGAATGAAGCGAGTGCAGGTGTAGGGGCGGGGCATCCCTGGGTTGTCCATAGCACTCCCGTCTGTTCCTGCAGCTTAGCTCCAACACCTGAGTCCACAAGACAAATTTATTTTTTAAACAAATTCACGTTCTTCTGTTTCTCTGTCTCTGTCTCTGTCTCTATCTCTCTGTCTCCCTCCCACCCTCCCTCCCTCCCTCTCTCTCTCTTTTTAAAGCTAGGTAAAATGGATATCTATTACTCACAATTAAAATAATTCTAACTAATGCAACATCTAGTCTGAACTTTTCTCATTGTACAGGAAAAGAAACAGAAGGCCAGAGATGAGTGATTTGCCCAAAGACCCCATTTTCATTGACAGAGCTGTCACTAGAAACCAGTCTCCTCTCTCTTTGGTGGGCTTTTCTCCAGGTGATGTTAGATAGAAATTTATTGAATGAATGAATGACCCCATTCATTAACACGCTTTGAATCTCATCTTATAATTAGCTCTTTTCCAATGGGCTTGCCTTCTTTCTTTTGGTTTGAATAGGCAACAAATTATCTCTGGGGTACTTATTGCCCAGAAGAGAAACACTCAGCTTTACAGTTCTGCTTCTCCTGCCCAGGCAATTCGAGCTAATCATGGAAAGGCCTTATTTGGTGTGGTGGATTCTTTGCAACACCCAGATGTCTTCTTCAGAAAGAGGCATTCATTTCCTTAGCTCCTGGGAGTATTGACTGTTAAAGGCTCACAGCTATGGCTCTTTCTAGGAGTTGCCCCAGTGAAGGAAATGGACTCACCGAGGTTATGCCTCTTCCCTGGGGTAGGCCTACCTTCAATGCCAAGGAACAAAAGCCTAGTCCCCTTGCCCCAATTCAGAACAATTCTGAAGGCATTTCAGCTCCAGGCTCCCTTTGCAGCTGCATTGTAGTTCAACCACTCCCTCGCCCAATCTTGCTTCTCTTACTTCCTGAGAGCACTCCCTAGTTTAAACCTTCTGCATGCAAATCTCTATCTCAGAGTCTGTTTCTCTGGGAATTCCATCTAACACAGTAGCTTTTTCACTTTTCTGTTGCCAGCATAAAAGATAAGAGGAGAAAAAAGCTACATAAAACAGTTTGTGGCAGAAAGTTTAAGATTCCCCAAAGTACTTCTCCCTCACAAAAACCCCCTGCTTTTCTCATTCCAGTTTACATGCTTTTAAATGGTATTAGGTGTGAATTATTTTATACCTAGTTATTTAAGAGACTAAAAACACATTATATTGTACATTCATTATATTTTACAAACCATGTTCTAATAAATTATTTTTATATTTTTAAAACCCTATGTTTAATCCCTGTTTAGCACAACTACACCATATTTGCCCCCTTCCTCGCTGGTCTTCCCCACCAAATTGTCTTGTCTTTGAATCCCTAGCACCTATCTTTGAGATTTACCCTGGGCAAGTCTTGAGTTAACGTTGTTTGAATAAATGAAGAAATTGTATTCAGTTGAAATTAGGAAAAAGATTATAGCAGAAAAAAAATCCTAAACTGAAGGCCTGAATCACGTTTCACTGAATAAGATTTTTTATCCTCAGAAGGCTAGAGATATCAATAATGGATTGCCAGAAAGACATCTTAGAAACTTGTTTTCTTCTAAAAGAATCAGTATCTTGAATTCTGAGTTTGGCAACACGTGAACTAAGCTAATTTAGAACCCTTCCCACAACAAAATGCTGGATGAAATTCAGTTTTAATTTCCTCCAACATTTTATTTTGAAAAATTTCAAAGCTAGAGAAAAGTTGAAAGTCAAGGGTAAAAAAGAGCTTACTCTTTTTATTTTTCCTCCTTTCTCCCTTTCTCTGAGTGTCTTTATGAACTCATGAGGTTTTTTTTTTTTTTTGCAATATGTTAGTCTATTGTGGTCATTATTATTTTTGATGCATAAATTGTCCTAAATATGACCAACAATGGTCCCTTCAATCTGGCTCTTCTGTCTTTTTAACATGATCCCATTAGCCTTTCAGCATTTCTTTGCATTCTGGCACACATACTATGTGGCTGAGCTCACAAGAAAGAAAATCCCCATATGTCAGAAAGAAAAGAGATCTGAAAGCCAAAGCAGTGTGTAACTGTAAGCTGATACTAAGGTAGCCCTGGAGACTGTTAGGGGACTTGGAAATAAAGCCTAACAGCTACATGTATCAACAAAAGATGAGTCTCTGGACCTGAGTATAGCAGGGAGTAGAACTGAATTCTCTGCATAAAGCTAGGACCCTTCAAAAGATTGTGAGTGCCATGAAAGGGGGCTGAAAAATTACTCATAAGCCCAAGAAGTGACAGCAAGTTTCCAGAGACTTTGAGTAGGGGAAAAATCACTGGTGAGAGATGAGAATCTCCATACCATGTGGTGATTTAGAATCAATTTTAAATTACCTAAATGGTATGGAAATCTCCAAGGTACCCTTGGGTGCCCAGCAACAGCATGCAAAAAATCTCTTTGGAGGGACATTCCCACAGTCTACAACTCCACATGAGATCCTCATAGAATTAACAATTGCCATGCAAGATATACACACAATCAAAAATTACAAAACACATGAGGAAAGAATGTGTCATGAATGAAGCGAAGTATTGAAAATCCAGGTACTTGGTAAGATAGTACATTCTGAAAGAGACTATAAAATTATTGTCTTTAAGTGATGAAATACATAAAGAACAATAATTAAAGAACAAATCACTGTGAAAAAAGATTATATTTGATCTAAAAACCAAATATAATGAATAAAGTCATTGAAATTATAAGAGAAGTGTATGGGAGGATAAATAGCAGATTGGACACAGCTGAAAAAAGAAGTAGTGAATTAGAACAGGTACTGAATTTGTAAAATTGAGTAAATAAACCAGAATGAAGTACAATGAGAGGTGACTAACAGGAACTCCAGAAGGAAAGAGTACTTGTGAGGCAATATTTGAATATGGATGAGAAATTTCTAGAATTGATGCATAACATGAATCGTCAGAAAGATGAAATACACAAAGGATTGAGTAGGATAAAAATAAAATCTCTACCTGAAACACCAAAGAAAAGACAAAAATCTTAAAAGCAATCATAAAGCAAGGACAGATTAGCCAAAAGGAATTGCAAAGAGACAATAGACTTCTCAGCAGTAAAATGAGAGGTTAAAAGTCAATGCCAACAGTATGTGAGAAGTGCTAAGGCAAAACAAGGCCTATGTAGAATTTTGTACCAAACTAAACTATTCAAAAGTAAGGGTGAAGATAAATATTTTCAGAGACACAGATTCTCTGAAAGAACTACTAAGAATGTCCTTCAGGAAGAAGAATATTGAACTCAAAAGGAAGGATTCAAGAAACAACGGTGAACCAAGAAAATGTTAAATATGTAATTATACATATATGTATATGTACATGTATTTTAATAAGCACTAATGTAAAGTAAAAAGTTAATGACTGATGGAAAGGGAGTGTTTAAAAGCAAGGTGGAATTAAATGAAAGGGAATTAATATGTTAAAAGAAATTGCCTCCATCACCTCCCCAAATTTCCTCATGCCCATTCTGAATCCCTCCCTCCTACCTGTGTCCCTGCCCTCAGCCCTTGGCCACCACTATCTTCTTTCTGTCATTATAAATAAGTTTGCAGTTTCTAAAATTTTAAATAATTGGAATCATACAATTTGTACTTCTTTGGGGGTCTGTTTCTTTCACTGAGGTTAAATATCCTGAGATTCATCCATGTTGTTGCATGAATGTTGCTATTTCCTTTTATTCCTGAGAAGTACTCCATTGTATGAATATATCACAATTTGTTTATCCATTCATCTGTTGGACATTTAGTTTGTTTCCAGTTTGGGCCCATTACAAATAAAGCTGCTATAAATAAGTATAAGGATAGATGCTTTCATTTTTCTTAGGTAAATACCTAGGAACAGAAAGTTTGGATTAGATATGTCCATTCATCTGTTGGACATTTAGTTTGTTTCCAGTTTGGGCCCATTACAAATAAAGCTGCTGTAAATAAGTATAAGGATAGATGCTTTCATTTTTCTTAGGTAAATACCTAGGAACAGAAAGTTTGGATTAGATATGAGGTATATGTTTACCTTTTTAAGAAACTGCTGAACAGTTTTCCAAAGTTGTTCTGCTATTTTACATTCCCACCAGCAACATACGAAAGTTCCAGTTCCTCCACATGCTTGCCAACAGGGCATGGTCAGTCATTCTAATTTTGGCCATTCTAATAGGTATGTAGTAATATCTTTGTGATTTTAATTTCCAGTGACTAATGATGCTGAGCAACTTTTCATGTGCTTATTTTTCATGTGTGTATCTTTTTTGATGAAATGTCTGGTCAAATATTTACCTATTTTTAAAATTAGTTTCTTTTCTTATTATTGAAAGTTATTTATATATTCTGGGTAAAAGTTCTTTATCAGATATACAATTTGTAAATATTTTTTCCCAGTCTGTGGCTTGTCTTTTCATTCTCTAACAACTACCTTTGCAGAGCAAAAGGTTTTTAACTTTGATGAAGTCCAATTATTAACTTTTTTTTTATGCATTGTGCTTTTGGTACTATACCTAAGAAATCTTTGCCTAACGAAGGTCACAAAGATGTTCTGTTTACTTCAAGTAATTTTGTAGTTTTAGGTTTTACATTTAGGTCTATGCTCAATTTTGAGTTAATTTTTGTAGATGGTGTGAGGTATGGATCAAAGTTCTTTTTTTTTTGTATATGACTATCCAATTTTACTCTCCTTTCTCTTGACTGATTTAACTATTTATGAACTTATTATTCTTCATAAATTTTTTAGTAAGTTCCCAGTTCCTCAAAAAAAAAAAAAATCTACAGTAACTTTAATTGTAATTATAGTGAATTGAGAGATTTATTTGGGGAGACTCAGCATGAGCATAGAATGTTTCTTCAATTTCACTAAAACTCTCTTGCCAAAGTCATCAAAGTCTCCTCCACATTGCTAAATCCAATAGGCAATTCTCAGTCCAAACCTTACCTGACCTGTCAGCAGCATATGGCAAAGATGATCACTCCCTCTTCAATGAAACTTGGCTTCCAGCACTCTACACCCGGCATCAGCAATCCCTTTCCGTAAAAGGCCAGAGAGCAACTTTAGACTTAGTGGACCATAGTCTCTGTTGTAATTACTCAAACCTGCCATTGTAGTGTGAAAGCAGCCATAGACGATATTTAAATGAATGTGTAGCAGTGTTCCAATAAAACTTCATTTTAAGAAAAAGGCAGTGAGTCAGATTTGCCACCTGTGAGCCATGGCTTTCCAGCCTTTGCTCTACATTCTCCTTGTTTTCAACCTACCTTACTGGAAACTTCTGTCTCTTCTGCTTGTTGCTCCCTACCTCCTTAACTTGTTAACATCAAAATTCCCCAGGACCCAATCCTTGACCTTTGTTCTTCTCTATCTATAATCAATTTCTTGATGGTATCATCCAATATTATGATTTTAAGTACTTTATCTAGTCTAATGACTTCCAAATTTATATCTTCAGCTCAGATCACTTACTGAACTCCAGATGTTATATCCAATGTCCTTTTAACATCTCCACTTGGACATCTAATAGGCATTTCAATCAATACATGTCCAAAACTAAACTTCTGATCTTTCCTCACAAACCTACTGTTTTCAACATTGTATTTATTAGTCAAGGTTTCCAGAGAAACAGAATCAATAGGATATATCTATATTTATATCTATCCATAAGCAGATAGATCTAAGAGGAGATTTATTACAAAAATTGGTTCACACAGTTAGAGTCTGAGAAATTCCACAGTCTGCCATCTGCAAGTTGGAGAAACAGGAACACTGGTGGTGTAACTCAGTCTGAGTTGGAAGGCCTGAGAACTGGGGGCTGATGGTATAAGTCCTAGTCTGAATCTGAAAGCCCAAGAACCAGGAGCAGCAATGTCAGGAGAAGATGGATGTCTTAGCTCAAGCAAAGAGGGCAAATTTGCCCTTCCTCTGCCTTTTTGTTCTATTCTTGTCTTTGACAGATTGGATCATGCCACCCACATTGGTGAGAGAAATATTATTTACTCAGTTTAACAACTGAAATGCTAATCTTTCAGAAACACACTCACAGACACACGCAGAAGTAATGCCTTACCAGCTATATGGACATCCTGTAGCCCAATTAAGTTTATTATAAATGGAGATAAAAGACAAGTCACATAGGTGGAAGAAGATATTTGCATCACAGATAACCACCAAAGGATTAGTATCCAGAATACATAAAGTGTTGGTTAAAAAAAAAAAAAAAGCCAGACAATGCAATAGAGAAAAGTGGACAAAGGATATAAACACACATTCATAATGGAAAATCATAATGGCCAATCAACATATGACAAGATGATCTGCCTCGGGAGCGCTGCCGCGCTTCCCAAGCGGCACACTATCCAGTGCACCACCGGGCCGGCCCATTAACTTTTTTTTTTATGCATTGTGCTTTTGGTACTATACCTAAGAAATCTTTGCCTAATGAAGGTCACAAAGATGTTCTGTTTACTTCAAGTAATTTTGTAGTTTTAGGTTTTACATTTAGGTCTATGCTCAATTTTGAGTTAATTTTTGTAGATGGTGTGAGGTATGGATCAAAGTTCTTTTTTTTTTGTATATGACTATCCAATTTTACTCTCCTTTCTCTTGACTGATTTAACTATTTATGAACTTATTATTCTTCATAAATTTTTTAGTAAGTTCCCAGTTCCTCAAAAAAAAAAAAAATCTACAGTAACTTTAATTGTAATTATAGTGAATTGAGAGATTTATTTGGGGAGACTCAGCATGAGCATAGAATGTTTCTTCAATTTCACTAAAACTCTCTTGCCAAAGTCATCAAAGTCTCCTCCACATTGCTAAATCCAATAGGCAATTCTCAGTCCAAACCTTACCTGACCTGTCAGCAGCATATGGCAAAGATGATCACTCCCTCTTCAATGAAACTTGGCTTCCAGCACTCTACACCCGGCATCAGCAATCCCTTTCCGTAAAAGGCCAGAGAGCAACTTTAGACTTAGTGGACCATAGTCTCTGTTGTAATTACTCAAACCTGCCATTGTAGTGTGAAAGCAGCCATAGACGATATTTAAATGAATGTGTAGCAGTGTTCCAATAAAACTTCATTTTAAGAAAAAGGCAGTGAGTCAGATTTGCCACCTGTGAGCCATGGCTTTCCAGCCTTTGCTCTACATTCTCCTTGTTTTCAACCTACCTTACTGGAAACTTCTGTCTCTTCTGCTTGTTGCTCCCTACCTCCTTAACTTGTTAACATCAAAATTCCCCAGGACCCAATCCTTGACCTTTGTTCTTCTCTATCTATAATCAATTTCTTGATGGTATCATCCAATATTATGATTTTAAGTACTTTATCTAGTCTAATGACTTCCAAATTTATATCTTCAGCTCAGATCACTTACTGAACTCCAGATGTTATATCCAATGTCCTTTTAACATCTCCACTTGGACATCTAATAGGCATTTCAATCAATACATGTCCAAAACTAAACTTCTGATCTTTCCTCACAAACCTACTGTTTTCAACATTGTATTTATTAGTCAAGGTTTCCAGAGAAACAGAATCAATAGGATATATCTATATTTATATCTATCCATAAGCAGATAGATCTAAGAGGAGATTTATTACAAAAATTGGTTCACACAGTTAGAGTCTGAGAAATTCCACAGTCTGCCATCTGCAAGTTGGAGAAACAGGAACACTGGTGGTGTAACTCAGTCTGAGTTGGAAGGCCTGAGAACTGGGGGCTGATGGTATAAGTCCTAGTCTGAATCTGAAAGCCCAAGAACCAGGAGCAGCAATGTCAGGAGAAGATGGATGTCTTAGCTCAAGCAAAGAGGGCAAATTTGCCCTTCCTCTGCCTTTTTGTTCTATTCTTGTCTTTGACAGATTGGATCATGCCACCCACATTGGTGAGAGAAATATTATTTACTCAGTTTAACAACTGAAATGCTAATCTTTCAGAAACACACTCACAGACACACGCAGAAGTAATGCCTTACCAGCTATATGGACATCCTGTAGCCCAATTAAGTTTATTATAAATGGAGATAAAAGACAAGTCACATAGGTGGAAGAAGATATTTGCATCACAGATAACCACCAAAGGATTAGTATCCAGAATACATAAAGTGTTGGTTAAAAAAAAAAAAAAAAAGCCAGACAATGCAATAGAGAAAAGTGGACAAAGGATATAAACACACATTCATAATGGAAAATCATAATGGCCAATCAACATATGACAAGATGATCTGCCTCACTAGGAAACAGGAAATGCAAATTAAAACAGTATGATACCATTTCACATCCACCAGTTTGACAAAAACAAGAAGTCATATATAACAATAACAATGAGGATGTGGAGAAATGGGACATCACTTACATGGCTGATTTGAGTGTAAACCAATACAACTACTTTAAAGAGCAATTAAAAAATTTCTGGAAAACTTGAATGTGTATATACCCTATGTACTCGATAGTTCTGCTTCTTGGTATATATCCAGATAAACTTTAACATGGGTGTAAAAATCCACGTGCTTGGGCTTTTTGCAAATTTGTTTGCAATATGAAAAAACTGGAAATGATACTATCATTCATCAACAGAGAAATGGATAAACAAACTAGTTTATTCTTACGATGAAATAAAATGTAAAAGTGAAAGATCTAAATATTCATGCAACAATATAAATTTCCAAAACCTAATGTATGGTGAAAAGCAAGTTGCAGAATGCATGGAGCATAATGCCATTCATTTATATTTTAAAACCACAAAATACTATTATTTTTGAATACATACATATTTAGTAAAAGTATAAAAACAAGCATGGGAATGATTCCACAAACTATAAAACAGCGATTATCCTTGGAGAGAGACGAGAAAGAAAAGGAGAGTGGGACTTCAGCTTTATAAGATGTTATGGCTTAATAGAAATATCTTTAAACAAATATGGCAAAATGTAACATCTGTCAACTGTAGGAATTAGGTTCATGAATCTCTACTATTTGCTAATATTTGAAATATTCCATAATTAATTTTAAGTTAAAAATCACTAGTAGGTTATTGAGGGCCGGCCCCGTGGCGCACTTGTGGCAGCATCGCTCCCGCTGTGGTTTCGGATCCTATATAGGACTGGCAGGTGCGCTCACTGGCTGAGCGCGGTACGGGTGACACCAAGCCAAGGCTTGCGATCCCCTTACGGCCACGGAAAAGACAAAAAAAAAATCATGTTGATATACTCACTGTAAACAATATTTAAATACACAGGAATAAACAGAATAAAAGTCCTCAATTTACCACTTCCTTCCCACAATCTCATTTCCTCCCTGACTATTCACTTTTAGCATTTCTATGCATTTGTATCTATGCACACGTGCAAGTGGATACATAGTGAAGACATTCCGTGGCTTGCTTCTTTCACTTGAAAAAAATATATATGAGGGTACTTCAAAAAGTTCATGGACTCATATTATCTTCTAATTCTATTTTCCCACCAACTTTTTGAAGTACCCTTGTGTGTGTGTGTGTGTGTGTAGAGCATCATTCTTTTCAACTCCTGTGCAATGTTCTACAATATGGATGAGGCACATTTTCTTTAATTGTTCACTGAAATTTGGAAACTTACGGTGTTTTCTGTTTTTTTAAGTTACAATGTCACAGAAATTTCTAAACGTATACCAAGTGTACATTTATTAGTACTTGTGAGCTCTTGAGAAATAGACTGGAGAGAATGTATACTTAAAATTTCGATGTCTGGGCCGGCCCGTGGCTCACTCGGGAGAGCGTGGTGCTGATAACACCAAGGCCACGGGTTCGGATCCCATATAGGGATGGCCGGTTCGCTCACTGGCTGAGCGTGGTGCTGACAACACCAAGTCGAGGGTTAAGATCCCCTTACCGGTCATCTTTTAAAAAAAAAAAAAAAAAAAAAAATTTCGATGTCAATTTTCCTCTCAAACGTGAACATGCCCTATAATTTACATTTCTTTAAAAAATATGACAGTGTCCATTTCCTCACACCCCAGCAACTTTTACAAATATTGGATATGGTAAGTTTAACTTGTGACAATATGATGAACAAAAATGTTTCATTTACATTTCTCTGATCACTGGAAAAATTAGTATTTCTCCTTTTGTTAATTTCTTATTTATATCATTTGCCTGTTTTATTTATATCATTGCCTGTGCTTATAAATTATGTTTTACTAATTTATAAGCACACTTAAATCTTAACTATTTTAATTACATAGGTGGCAAATAATTTTCTCTAAACTTTATTTATAATAGCTTTCACAGGATAAGGAAGTTTATCTTTTTATGCAGGCATATCTGTTAATCTGGTGGGATTTCAATAGATTCGTTCTATTTAAAGGATTGTCATCTCCACAATTCTCAATTGTCCCATCTAGAAGCATCGTATCTAATATTTAAGTGTCACAGTTTTTAAAAAGTCTATTCCTAGATATTTTATAGTTTTGTTTACTTTTATAATCAGGATCTCTTTTCCATTTCATTTCATTGGTATAGCTGATATACAGTACAGCTATATTAATTTTGCATCTACACACTTTGTTTTAGAAAACTGTTAAAGTACTGCAATTTTCATTTCTCTGTTGAGCTATGGCTTTGTTTTGTGAGTACAGAAATTCCACCTATTCTTATCATGTGCTTTTTGGACATTATACTCAGGTTGAGAGATGCCAATTACAGCAAAATAAGAACCAACTTAAACACAATTTGACTCAAATCTTAATTTTAATGCTGTGAATTAAATGTTATGCAAACTACTTGCAATCTTCAAATCTGCAGTGAAGGATTCTTCCCTACATATGCTCGCCAAATCTGATCATCCTGCCATACACCATTTCTAACTTTTGCCAAAAGATTATTTTACAAAGTCCTGCTGGGCCTCTGAGCCTGCGATTAGAATTTGTACACCCCACTTTCACTAGATTTCAATAGTCAAAGTGAAATGTTAGGTTTGGGCAACTCCCTGTGGGAACATGAGAAGCTTCTTTTTTTTTTTCAACCAACTAAATAAAAAAGATTTATTTAAATGATGACATTGTACAAGAGAGAAATTAGGTACCTAGATAATCATAACTTTGTTTTTATAAATAGTTTACAAACTAAACCCCATATAGGTGTAGAAGTTTACTCTCAAGAATACTGATTCTCAACCTTACTTTGCAAAAGGCCAAGCACTCATGAATTACCTTAAGTTATCCAATGAAACTATTAAAAATCTAGTAAAATTCATTTGATGCATAAATTTAGGCTATATAAGGACAGGGTGCCAAATCTTTGAGAATTTTGTGACACTCAAGCCTTCTGTTGATATGTTGATATATTTCACAGAAACTTTACTGCACAGTCTTAAGGCATGAATTTACAATATTGAATCTATTTATATCTATATATATCATAAAGAAAATCTCTAAGCCAGTAGCTTTAACAAAATAAATATGCAAATTATTAATCTCTACTGCTACTAATGATTAGTTCATTAAAAAATCTGATTAACTACTTAAATTAATGTGAATAAAGAATGAAACCAGGGAATTCAAGTTAAAGAAAAAAGCTATGAACTTTTAAAAAGGTTTAATGATACTGAAACAATATAGTATATTAAATTTAAATTGTCAGCCACCTTTCCTCAAAATTTATAATAGACACTGTAATAATAGTAACTCAGTGAAATTTAAACAGTGATTGTGCAGTGACTTTCAGCATTCTCTTATAAAGGCAAACAAATTTCAAATTTGAAACAACTTTCATTTTTCTTCAGGTATAATTTCTATATATATAATAAGAAATATACACAGGAGATAAAAAAATTACATAGTGAAATTTCTGACATGTGTAATCCATTACACAGACTACTAAATGATCTCCTCAAAAATATTAGGAAGCATTAAGGGTGGTCTCTGGCTTAATGTTAAATGTACTATGTCTAAATAATTTTGATAATTTTTTGATCTCCTAAAATGAAACTATTTTCAAATATGACATTTTATATCCAGTGTGAATATACCAATATGTTTTGCCAACAAACAAAGCTTGCATTGAGAATCTTGCAAAAATTAAAAACTCTGCATCATCATCAAATGGGAGAATTCATCACTAAATGGGAGAGAACACACTGTTCACTGAGAAAACAGAATGGTAAAAACACACAGATAAAAGAGAAACAAGAAGAATTAAATATGATTTTATAGTTCCCAGCATTGGTAGAATGCCAAGTCCTTTTGTGATACTGCCAATATTGTCAGGGATGGGACATGTGGAAGAAGAGAAGCCATTTAAGTTTTACTGATTAAAATGAAGAGAATGCAGCCATATGTTACATTTTCATAATAAAGTCTAATTGTGGTCTAAATTCAGCTAATTCTACTAAGTCCATATTACATAATTTGATCAAGGGCCACCATTTCCTAAAATAATTAGGATTTCTTTATTCCACCCCCACATCCCAGGACAGAGATAAAACAGGCAGAGCTTCCTCAGGTGGACCACCCCCAGCTGCTGACTGAGTTGTGTATGCTTAAGTCTCCAAGTTGGAAAAATAGCTCATGGGTCTCTACCTTAACAAATATACCCTCAGGCTGGTGGAAATAATGAGCATCTTCCCATTTCAGAGAGTTGGCCTAGTGGCTCCACTCTGAATGGTCCTGCCTAGAAACTTTGCCAAAACACTCAGAAACAAATGCACCTCCTTCACTGTAGAACTGCCTAGAGACTCTCCCCACCACCCACAGGCATCCCAACCAGGTCCCCTGACATGCATCAGGCTAGTGGCCCCACCCAATGCCAACAAGAGGAAGAATGAGGTGTTCCACTAAGGGCTCACACAGTGATCCTGCCCACCTCCTGAGAAGAATCTCAGCAGCCCTGTCCTTGGAAATCCAGTACCTGAACCAAGAAGGAAAGCACAACCTCATGGCCATTGCTGCCTCCACCCACTGACCCCAGAGCACTACCACTGCAGTTGCCCTTCTCTCCACACAGCAGTCAGTTTCACTCCCCACTGCAACACCCAGCCCATGCGCCACCAGCTTCACCTCACCCAGATACAGGTGTCCCAATGTTTCATCAGGCAGGAGGAAAGAGAGAGAAGCAAAGACCCAGAAGAAGCCTCTGTCCAAAGGAAAGAGGAAAGAACTTCACCCAGGGCCATCATTTCAAGCTGAGTAACTTCAGTACACCCCAGTGCAACTATAAGGGGCATGAAACACTAGCTGGGGTGCCTGCAGGTCTGGCCAGGGCCAATTGTCAATATAAAAGCCATCTCCAGGAAGGAGTATCTCTCCTCAAAAGCCATGTCAGAGTAATAGAAGAAGCAATTACTCCACCAGATGACAAGACATTAATGTAAGGAAACTAGAAACACACACACACACTCACACACACACACACACCAACACACAGAAAAGAAAAAGAAAATATGATACCACCAAAGGAATACAATAATTCTCAAGTACCAGACCCCAAGCAGCAGGAAACTTGTGAAATGACTGAAAAAGTATTCCAAATAACATTTTTTTTAATTTTAAGCATTTAATTCACTTTAATAAAAATAAAATAAAATGAAATGAATATAAATGAAAATAAAATGTCATCTTATTGAATGTCCTTTAGAAATACATAACTAAATTCTGCAGTTCTCAGTGATGTCCTTTCAACATGAAGTTTAATTATGAAGCTATTCTTTAATTCATTCATCTTTCAATATGCCAGTTCAGGAAAAATGTCTGCATTTGCAGGACTTCTGCCAGAGTTGTGTATTTTAAAGTTAAAAAGTGCAAAGACTTGTTTTATCCTAGAATATTCATTGCTTCTGGGTTGGTATATCACAATATGGCACATTTTCCATAAGAAGGTCTTTCCTAGGGACCAATTCTGAAAGAAAAACAAAAAGAGAGAATAATTAACATCATTAAAGTTAGAATTAAATGCAAGTACACTTATTTCCCCCTAAAATTTATAACAGTAAATCTTCCAGAGATATTTTATTTCAGTTGATATCTAAGGTGGAATCCTTGATTCTAAATGGAGACAGTTAATAGAATGCTCATTTCAGATGATATAAAAACATATACGACCAACTTAACTCTTGATCATTTATTTATGTAATATAACTAATTAAATAACTGAACAGAGTTCAGCTAAACACATTATTGGCCATATGATTACTGATTACTGATAATTAAAACCATCAATTGGAAAATCTGTTTATATTACCTACTGTAGAAAAAGCTAGACTGCTCTCCTAATCTAAAGATTCCAAATTTTATAGAACAATGGTTCTTAACTGAGAGTGTTTTGGGTTGCATACTGACTGGAAAATGCTACTGGAATTTAGTGGGCAAGGGCCAGGGATGCTAAATCTCTTGCTATGTGACAGTCTGGCACAGTAAAAAACTGTCCTGTCCAAAATGGCAACAGGGCAGCTATTGAGAAACAACATTAAACAACCACAAAAAACTTTGAGTCCTAGGTAAGACATTTTGCTGGAGTCAAGAAAAAAAAGCTCTTAAGATAGAAAATTCTGAAGAGATATATTATTTCGCCTTCTTTTCTTCGGAAGAGCTGAACCCAGGTGAGCTGTCATGATCAAAAAATGCTCATACAACATTCTATGAGATAACTTACCTATACTCTTCAAAATATCATGATCATGCAAGGCAAAGAAAGACAGAAACGGCTCCAGATTAAGCAGGACTAAAGAAACATGAGGACTAAATGCACTGTGTGATTCTCAATAGGATCCTGGATCAGGGGAAAATTTTTTTCCTTCTGCCATAAAGGGCATCATTAGGACAAATGGAAAGATGTGAATAACAGTATTATACCAATGTTAATATCCTGGTTTCATGTGACTGGCCGGTTAGCTCACTCGGTTAGAGTGTGGTGCTGATAACACCAAAGTGAAGGGTTTGGATCTTCATACTGGCCAGCTGCCAAAAAAAAGAAAAAAAAAATTCTGGTTTCGTGATGGCTATGCTATCTACTCTAAGTGAATAATTATATAATATATGCATGTATTGAAACTACACACTGTACCCCACAAATACGTACAATTAAAATTTTTTTTAAAAATCCTAGTTTTGATAATTATATTGTGGTTCATTAGAGAATGTCTTTGTATATTTAGGAAATATACATTGAAATATTTTACAGAAATATACCCTAAAGTATTCTCCAGAAGATCTAAACCCAAGTGGGCAGACATGATGTAAAAAAGGCTCATTTTGGTGTACAGTGGCATTATGTCTGTGCAATTTACTCTCAGAAAGTGCAGAAAAAAAAAAATGAGGGAAGGATGATAAGGCACATGTGGTCAAATGCTAGCATTTGTAGAACCTGGGTAAAAGAAATTGTCACACCCTTCAACTTTTCTTAGACCTTTTCTGTAAATTTAAATTATTTTCAAAATAAAAAGCTTTTTAAAAAAAAATCACTAAAACAAAGTTAACCCAAAGGAAAGCTGAAATTCTCACTTAATAAAAAAAGAACTGACCTGACTAAAAATCAAAGGAAAGCTGAAATTCTCACTTAATAAAATAAGAACTGACCTGACTAAAAATGTTAGCCAAACAGTAAATCTGTCTTACTGAAATGAAAACCAGTTACATAAGTATTATTTAACCATTGTTTATATTGTTTCACTTGCTTTTAACAAATCTTTGGAGGTTTCTTCAGAGAGTAAATTATAGTGTAGGTTTTAACTTATTAACAATGGCAATAATTTGTTTCAGTTATGAAATATATATGCCCTAATATAAACCTTTAGTACCGTAATAACTTCGTATAGCATACATTCTACGAAGTTATACGAAATGATCATAGACTCATTATTCATTACAGTCCAAAACTGGGAGCAACCCAAACAACAACAGAAGGATAAACTGTGGTATGCCCAAACAATATTCATAATAATGTTGCAATACACAACAATATAGATGAATCTTACCAATATAATGTTGAGAGAACAAAGCCAGACATAATAGTAACCCATATGAATCCATTTATATAAAGTTTAAACACTATTATATAAAGTTCAAAATCTGTGGTGTTAAAAGTCAGGATAGTGGTTATCCTTGTGGGGAGGGGTGATTGGCAGGAACATGAAGGCATGAGGGGACTTTTGAGATGCTGGTAAGGTTTTACAGCTTGATGTGAATGTTGGTTATCTGGATATTTCACTTTGTGAAAATTTACTGAGCTGTACAGTTATAAATTGTGCATTTTTCTGTTTACATGTTATACTTCAATAGTCTACTTAAAACACAAAGCCTCTTAACAATTTTGAATGTCATCTTTTTTTGTTGTTGTCCTCAAAGATACTTTAGGGAATGAAAACAAAATGTAATGTAAAATGAGATTCTCCCGAAGCCCCATCAGAAATCTCAAGGTATAATGGAGGATCCTCAACTGTATTTCCATTTCCTATAATCCCAATTCTTCTGAATTAAAATAACTAGTTATAGAGTAAGAGGTAAAGAAACAGAATTAGTCTAGGTAAGTGATAATGATGCCAGAAAAATTAAGAATCCCAAATAAATATGATAGAAATAGTCATACTATCTTTTGTAACTATAGTTTTACAATATAACCAGGGGTTAAGATAAACAAGAAAAAATAAATTTAAAAAACTAAAAAGAAAAAAAAATTGGTAAAACAAAGCTTCACAATCTGGCATTTTTAGACTGTGGCCTTAAAATCTATACAATATATATATCACATTGCCTGGCAAAATCAAGCTGTTTTACTACTCAGCATTAAAAGTGCTGCAATTGTTCAGTATTTTAAAATACACTGCAGTCAGAGATCATTTTTTCTTTAATTTTACTTACGGAGTGTATCGTGGTCTGTGTGAATACCTTGAATGACAGATGTTCTTAGTAACAATTCAACATCAGAACCTGTTTTCATTAGCTGTTAAGAAAACCAAACAATAGAATAAGTCCTTTGAGTATTTCATATGAATGTACTGCTGTTGAAAACTATAGTTTTCCTACAATTTCTTTTTTGGTAATACTGCTTTTCCCTTTTTATAACCATTCCAAGCAGTATAGGAAGCTCCAATATGTGCATAGTTTTGAATTTTACCCATCCACTCTACAATTTGTTTCAAAAGACATTTACAGCATTTTGTTATAATATGTATTTTTAAATGTGTTTAAAATGCACATTTGTGGAGCAAGTGTATTTAATCTTTCTTTCATAGAGTTGGATGATCTGAACACTAGAATGAATATGGGATTAGGAGTTAGAACACTTGAATTCCAACTCTGGCTCTGTCGTTAAGTGGATGGCCTTGGGTTAATCCCCTACTCTCTTTGTGTTTCAGACTTCATCAAATGCACAATGAAGAACTGGACTAGAACAGCAATTCTCAAAGCTGTGGACCCCTGAGGGACCTTAAGACCCTTTCAGGGATCTCTGAGGTCAAAATTATTTTCATAATTGTAAGGATAATGTAAGGATACTGTAGGCACTTGAATGTAAGGATACTGTGGGCACTCAAGCAGAGGGGGAAAAGCATTCCCTAGCAATATGGCGCCCTTCTGGGTTCTTCTCCACAGTAAACAAGCCCACCGGCGCCAACACTCAAGCCCACCCGCGCCAAACCTCAGCCAGTCACAAGTCAAGGCTCACTTCCTGCCCAGCCCCGTCCAATCAGCTACCGCCCCGTCCACCCCCTATCAAAACCCAGAACGCAGCTCCCTATAAGCGCAGTCCTTGAATAAAGTGGAACTTCTCTGGCGAACTGTCAGCTCGGGTCCTGTCGTCTTATCAGCTTGGGTCTGTGCACCCTTTCAATAATACTACAGCATTCTACCTTGTTTGAGTTGTGAGCAGAAGAGCTTTTTCCGTGGAAATACCAGTTTTCAATTGAAAGAACCACTAACAAACTGATTATTCATTCGTAGCTATTGGCAGACATTTTCTTGAAAAACTGAAGTAAGTGTATCACTTCAAGGAGAATAATTGATGGTATTTGCTGACAATGATAAAATTGAAGCTTTCAAGCAAAAATCAGAATTCTGAAGAACTTGTATCTGCCATGGTGAGCTTGACAGCTTCACAGTAAAGATTTAATGTCCCTTAAAGATTTTTCTAAGATGGATATTAATATTAATAGATGTAATTTTAAAATATTATGTTATGAACTATGTCAATATTTGGAATATTTGTATTACTCAGTGAACCTGTATTTTCTTTCTTTCTTTTTTTTTTTTTGTGACCAGTAAGGGGATCGCAACCCTTGGCTTGGTGTTGCCTGCACCGCGCTCAGCCAGTGAGCGCACAGGCCATCCCTATATAGGATCCGAACCTGTGGTGGGAGCGCCGCTGCACTCCCAGCGCCGCACTTTCTGGAGTGAGCCACGGGGTTGGCCCGAATCTGTATTTTCTAAATCACCAGTGCATGATGTTACAATATCATGCATGGGTGAAAAATCTATTCAAAGGTAGAGAGATTAAAACTCATTGGTCTCCTAAATGAGCCCGTGAAGGCATGTGAGAGAATAATATCCCTGGAAGAAGCAACACATAAAGGCCCTGAAACAGGAAAGTCCTTGGTAAGTTTAAGAACCCTCAAAGAAGACACTGAGAATGTAAGAGTGAAGGGGATGTGGTACTGATACAGGAGGTGCTCAATTTCTCTGGGCCCAGGTTTCAGGACATACTCTGGGTTTCCAGCCATTGCCTGAGCTCTCAGGCCCCCTCTTCTGAGCTCTGCCCTGGAGGAAAGTTACTGTTGCCAGTTAGACCTATTTCTAGCATCAAGGGGGTGGGGGAATGAGACCACAGGGGGCTGGCTTATGCAATCCAGTGGCTGGGCATGCTCAATAGAGAGCACAGAACATTCTGGTGCATGTAACTGGGAACGACCCCCTCTATTTAAGTGTTCATTAGATAAACTATAAAAGCCAAATCCCAGCTTAAGGCAGGGTTATTGTTCACTTTCTTGGTGGCAACCTGCGCTTCCCTGACTGCAGTATGTATATTTGACTTTGTGTCTAAGTTACTTTCAGCAAGCAGCTGCTCATTCTCTTGAGCCAGCCTGAAACTTTGTACTGAACTTTATGTTTTTCTTGCTTTTGTGTTAGACTTGATGTTTGCACTGAACTTACTTTTATGTTAAAATTGGTGTGGGCCCTGCTCAGTCTCTGGAGCTATGCGCACTCTCTCTGTGGAACCTGTATTTCTTATCTATTACACTCGTTCTCACTTTGTATTGTGACTCTGCCTTGAATTCTTCCCTGTGGTGGAGTCAGGAATCTGGTAAGAGGGCTGGGTGGGTTGAGGCCAACTAACAGGCCCCTGAGATGCTATCTCCAACATCAGAACAAGTTGAGGTGGGAAGGTAAGAGGGCTCAGATGATACACAGTCTTGAAGGTCATGGTAGACTCTTTAGATTTTTCTTTGAATGGGATGAGGAACCATGGGGGTTGTGAGTAGAAGACCGATGGGATATGCCTTTTTAAAAAAGGACTCAATCTGCCTTTAAAAGTATTGAGAGTAGCCTGTAGGGAGTGAGAATGGAAGCAGGGAAGCCCATCAGGAGGCTGTTGTAACAATTCAGGGAGACATGATGGTGGCTTAGGAGATAATGATGGAGAGAATGAGAAGTGATTGAATTCTGGATATATTTTGAAGATTAAGCCAATAGGATTTGCTGACAGATTGGACGTTAAGTTTAAAGGAAGGAGAGCAGCCAAGAAAGAAAGCACTAAGGTTTTTGGTCTCAGCACAAAAAGGAGGGAGATGCCATTAATTGACATGGAGAGAGCTGTGGGAGAGCAAAGCCTCACCTCCTGACACTTGGAAAGGGGCTTGGCAGGGTAGAGAAAGGAGAAAAAAGTGGGCCTCCTCACACACTGGAGGTACACAAACTGAGTTAAGTCCTAGATCTAAGGCTGGAAACAAGACTAGATGAGGAGCAAGAGATTAGAGGAGATCCGAGGGGATGAGCAGGAGGTGGTCTGGATGAATCCTGCCCCCCCCGCCCCCCAAAAAATCCATTGGTCTAACAGATAACAGAATTCTATATTGCAATTAACCTTTAAGAAATTACCATTTGTCATGGTGTACTATCAAAGAATATTCACAATTACCTGAAAAGGCTACTATATACTTCTACCATTTTCTAACTATATATCTGTGTGAGGCTGAATTTTCTTCATATACTTCAACCTAAAAAACATACTGCACCGGACTGAATGCAGAAGCAGATATGAGAATTGACCTGACTTCTATTAAGCCAGACATTAAAGAGATTTGCAAAAATGTAAAACAATGCGATTCTTCTCACTAATTTTTTTTGAAAATAGTTATTTTTCATAAACATTGTTATTTAATAACATCTTGTGGGTTTATTATTATTCTAAAATGAATTAATACATATTTTTAAAAATTCTGTTTAAATTCCTAATATGGTAAATATTGATATAAACAGCTTTTCGGGGTTCTCAATTTTTTAGAGGGTACATCTTCAGACCACTAAGTTTGAGAACTGCTAGTCTAGAGGATGCCTAAGATTCCTTTTTGTACCAAGACTTCATAAATCCTCCAATATGTTACAATGTAATGATCTAAAATCTACTCAGTATTTAATACTTAATATTTGCAAAGTTGCAGAAAGTACAAAATACACATTTGAATATAACACATACCCAATTTCTAGATTGCTTAATGTTAAATTAATGCTCTGATAAGTAAAATAAATTTGGGAGTTCATTTTCCCAGTTTATTTGATATAAACATACCTCAAAAAAATCTTTAATCATAATTTCAAAATTTAATTGTTACCATGTTATTAATCAGTTTACTGACTAGCAAATAGTACAAACTTCCTCATATACCTTTTAACTTCTCAAATAATGAATTGATTACACTGTCATTTAATTTCTGCCATGAATAAAAATTACATATTCCCTGTTTGCCCTATCAAACGTTTAAGCAAAATCTTTCCTTTTTTTATTTTATAGAGAGAGAAATTCTTAGGCAATCTTACTTTGTCTCATTAGCTTGATTATTAAAGGTATTTGCTATTTCAAAAATAGTATGTTTCTCTACTACATGTGGAAATTCTGTTAAACATGAAAGAATTTCTTTAATTTGTACCTTCCTTTTTACCAATCCTATTCTCGGACTCATAACTATACCTTCAAATAATTTTCTAGTTTTTGGAAAATTTCTTTCTTCTGAAAATTTCTTCTCTTCTGAAGGGTCTTTTCCTTACCTTTATGCAAAGATAGACACAGGAAGCTCAGGATAGAGACAATGTGTATATGCCAGAATTCATGTTATACAGGAAAAGAATCACTGTGCATTTTTTCAATTAACATGTACTGAGAGTACTAGGAAGCTAACAGACTAGTGCCAGTAGAGCATCTTCAACTAGAACAAGTGACCAAAATGCAAATACAGAAGGCAAAGCAAGAATAGTTCATAAACTGTTTGTGGCTGTTATTGCCATTGCCAAGATAGGAACTGAAAGAAAAAAAAATCTAACTGCTTAGTTGAGCTTTAAAAGAGAAGTTCCCTCTGTAATTCTGAGTTACTACAACACTCACTCTCCTTAGCTTCAGTCACTTGCCTTAGGTGAAGACAGAATTTCTGTGGGTTTCTGGGTTGGTACAGTTGCTCTTACTTTGACCATGGGTACTTCCATGTTCTTTTCACAGGGCAACTTGTTGTCTTTTGGGTGTAGGCAGATGACCCTGAGGAGGTGAGCCATACCAAATAAGTGAAGGTTATCTACAGTTGTGATGGCTTTAACTATCAAATAATGGGTTTTATTACATATAATTCCTCTATTTTCATCATTTCCTCTTTGCCAAGAAAATTTGTAACCAAATAAGTGAAGGTTATCTACAGTTGTGATGGCTTTAACTATCAAATAATGGGTTTTATTTCATATAATTCCTCTATTTTCATCATTTCCTCTTTGCCAAGAAAATTTGTAAGAGTTTTATTGTAATAAAAAAACTCAATTACTGTACCTCTTCTATTTTCTTAGGAGAAGTCTCATTTTTATTACTTTTGAATTCTTCATTTATCTTTATTCTGGCTGCTAGGGAGAGAAAAAAAGATATATATATATATAGTTTTTTGCTTTTTACATTTATAATTCCTATCCCAATAACTTACATGTGATTCATTATGAATGACTACTTCTCTTGCATAGGAAATGGTTTTCCCCCATGTACAACAAAGCACAAGAATAAGAAATTTATTAAACTCTCTTGGAGAGCTTTTGACAGGTTGGCAAATTCGAAAGTAAACCTAATATAAACCTTTAGTACTCTAATACTCTTTTTCTTTCCCGCTTTTTACTCCCAAATTCATTTGTGTACCAATGGCTACTGAATTCTAATAAATCCAATTTAATGCTTTATTTCTATAAATCTAAGAATTTAGGTTTAAATGTTTTTTTAAGATTGCAAAATTCAATACATACAAGTGTGTTCATCTATAGACACACACACAAATAATTAAAGATACAGCAGCAAAGAGGAGATATATATATAATTTTGAGTGACTTGGCTGACATGTAAAGTGAGTGATAACTAAAACTTTTGTACACATACATCACTGAGACTTTGGTATCATTACAGCAGCATAATTTATTCTAATCTGACTGGACTTAATGTGTTGTTGTAAGCACTTAATGAAACAATCCACATAAAGTGCTTAGTAAATATATAATGTGTTACCTGATCTTATAATTATTTTACTTAAAAAATTTAAAGCAACAAAAATATGCCATGTTGATAGAGAATAGCCATAAACCCTTCCTTCTATACCTGATACACTTCAATATGTATAGTGGTTAAGAGTTTGGGCTTTGGAATCAGAGTGCTTAACCTAAATCCCAGCTCCACCTCTTACTAAATATGATGTAGGGCAAATCTTTTCAGATTTTGCCAGTTTCCTCATCTGCAAAAATAGGGATTATAATAGTAACTACGTCACAGAGATGTTCTGAAAATTAAATCAGGAGTTTGTGTGAAGTACAGATAATATGACATACTTTAATATTTAGGAAATTATTTTTGGTGAATTACAGAAACTTGAATTCCTAGGGACAAGGGGGACACTTTTACGTAGGTGCCCTCTTAAGGAGGTTTGGAAATGTATGAAGAGTGAAACTAAACATGACTAACACAGAACCTAATCTTTAGAGCTGTGATTTCCAGATAAGATAGGACAGAAACTACTTAAAACAGTGAGATACTAAATTTGGAGTCATTTGGGATCAATTCTCTTTCACAGCAGCTGTGATTTCTAGACTGACACAAGGCATTAGCAATATGGTAGTATCTGGTCCTAGAGAGTGTAAAAATTTGATTATGTAACAGAGAAATGGGTTTAATAGCTTGAACATGAGGCAAGCAATGATGAATACTGAAAATTTGTTTCTTTTTCAGCTTTTTTTTTTAATGAAAACTTGATCTTTTACATTTTTTCTTTAGGTAGCTACTATTCAAAGAAATGTAATGTAAACCAACCTTTATAAAACATAACAGGGCTGGCCAGTTAGCTCAGTTAGTTACAGTATGGTGTTTATAACACCAAGGGGAGAGACAGGTCATTCCCTAAGATGGCTCTTGGCCATAGCAGGGTTTCTTGGATAGATCAGCAGCTATCTAAAGAAAGGACTTGCTCCAAAGGGGTAAAAAATGTACTTGCCTTCTAATGCTCTGGCATCATTTTTAAAAACTTGTTGTCTGGTCCTGTGCAGTGTTTTAAAGAGCTGTAAAACCTGTTAAGAAAATGAGAATTCAGACCTTGAAAGAAAAAATTTCACGTTTTACATAATCGTATTAAAGATTCAACAGTATTCCTTTTCTGTTTGTTTCTTAGACTATTTTTCAAAATAGCTGGTGAAAACCCGGGCTTGCTAACATAACTTTCCCTTGATTATTTATCTTTAAATTAAAACAAAATTTTTTTTTTCTGGTGGCTGGCTGATACGAGGATCCTAATAACCTGTGCTCTAACCAACTGAGCTAACTGGCCAGCCCCCTAAATTAAAAAAAAAAAATTAGCTTTATTTACAAAAATAATACAAAATTATTCGAAACAAATAAAACAATAGAAGGATGGCTAAAAAGATAATTGGTTAGTCCAGCTGCTTAGAGTGTGGTGCTGATAATTCCAAGGTCCAGGGTTCCATCCCTGTACCAGCCAGCTGCCCCACTCACCCCCCAAAAAAGTAAGTAATCCTTTTGCCAAAAACCAGTCTGCTAAGGTGTCAACTTTACCAAGGTGGTATGTATTTGTTCTCATCTTTCTCAACATATTGAGGCTTTCATCTGCTCTTAAAATCATACACATACAAAACCATGAACTTATTACATCTTTGCCTTCAGAAAGGTGTAATAAACTCAGAAGGAAGATGTTTCAGATAATTTAGGCAAGTTTAATTGTGATTTCTAAAAAGAGAAGTCGAATACTGAGTTTTATGAATATTGAGTCTGTCTATGGGAAAAACTACAACAAAACAGAGAAAAGAGCCTGGCATTTTGGTAAAAGACACATTGTGAAGAGGCTTTAGTGACAGGCTGAGGTCACCTCACACTTCTCAAGTTCCCAGAAGAAACAGTTTAAATGACTAAAAGTTAGGTATACAAGGGTACTTCAAAAAGTTTGTGGAAAAATAGAATTAAAACTTAATACAAACCTTTCCATGAACTTTTTGAAGTATCCTCATATATCCAAGACAAATGAAAACACATTCACACAAAAACTTGCACACTAATGTTCATAGCAGCATTATTCTTAATAGCCAAAAAGTAGAAACAACCTTAATGTTCATTAACTCATGAATGGGTAAATAAAATGTGAAATATCCATATTGTTGTGGCTTGAATTGTATCTCCTCAAAAGAGATGCTGAAGTCCTAATCCCGGGTATCTGTAAATGTGACTTTGTTTGGAAACAGGGTTTTTGTAGATGTAACCAAGTTAAAATGAGGTCATTGGGGTGGGCCCTAATCCAATATGACTGATGTCCTTATAAAAAGAGGAAGATACCATGTGAAGACAGAAACACACAGGGGAAAGACAGTCATATGAAGACAGAGGCAGATATTGAAGCGATAAAACAGCAAGCTATGGAAAAATTGACGGCCAACATCAGAAGGTAAGAAGAAGCTAGGAAAGATTCTACCCAGAATTTGTTTTGGGTATACACCTACTAGTAGAATTACTGTGTCTTATGATAACTGTATGTTTAACCTTTTGAGCAACTGCCAAACTATGTTGATTGTGTCAGGGAGCATGGCCCTGCTGTCATCTTGATCTTGGATTTCTAGCCTCCGGAACTGAGAG
>NW_007727425.1:243548-245235 GCF_000696425.1 Galeopterus variegatus
TTCTGTACTGAGTTTCACTACCTATCTCTTCTAAGTCTGGGTTACATGCCCTTTTCAAGTACATCCACAGCACTGGGCACTTACTACACTGTATGCTAATTAAATGCTTACTCACTGTTGTCCCATACTGCCTCAAAGGCTTCTGGTTATCTTTGTATCCTCCACAGCACAATTGCCTTCTATACATTGTTGGTCTCGCCAGAAGTGTTTTTAGAATGAATCCTATTTAACCTCATTTGTATCCAAGTTTACCAAGCAATTTCCCACTTCAAGGACTTTCCATATGCTAATTCCTTTTTCTGAAATGCTTTTTTCTCCTCTCTCCTAACTAGTTTCTAGTCAAACTTCAGGTCTCAACTTATAGTTCCTTGAGAGATTTCTTTCTGCATCCCTTCAGATAGGTTAAATCCTAGTTATATGCCCACAAAACACACTGTATTTTCAATTTGAAGCACTCGTTACGGTAGTAATTAAATGTTTAAAATCTCACTACCTGCTAGACTTCTTTTTGAAGGCAAAGGTGATCAGTTTATTGTTGCATCTGTTATGTCTAGCTAATACAGGCTAAATGTTGGCTGTTAGCTACTACTAATTATTATTATAGATACTCGATACATTTTTTGAATGAATAACCCTGGACAATTCTGAATTGTGACGTATATTAAAATGTACTGAGAACACCAAGCTCAATAGCACATGAGGACCGCTTGGTGGCTCCTTATTATTGAACAACCATAAGCACTGCTTGTTTTCAGCCAGTGACAACTACAGGTCCCAGTCGGCCATGCTGATGATATTTAAGGTTAAGAGATGGCTGTCCCCGAGAATTGTGCACTGGTGAGGAACGTGCACCGGCTTGAGAAGAAATGAATCTGAGACCAAGTCCTCAGAGAGATGGTCCGGGCGGGGCCAGCACATTCCGAGCTCATGCAGAACACTCTGGTCTCACCGGTCTCTGCTCTGTCTCGCTAAGTGTTATTTTCGGCAAGTAATTTGACCGGGACTCCGTTTCCTTGGTTCCTAGACTTCTGTGCACCTTCTGGTTATCCGAGTAAACTTTCCACCTCATTGGATGGTTGCAGCTCAGGATTACCTTTGGCGTCTCCAATACTTCCTAGGGATGTGAAATGAGTTCCTCAGACAAACACTGTTTGGAAATGAAACCGGGGCGGAACTCAAGCCGCGAGCCTGTGTCACGGATAAACACTCCGTACCCCGTTTGTACAAAGAAATGGGAACCACACGGGTCCCTCCCTCCTTCCTCCGCACCTGCACAAGCCCTAGACTGCCCCCGGCGTTGTTCATCCGGCTCCTTTGCGGCAACGGCCACATTTCCGTGAAGGGTCCTGAACCCCAGCCTTCAGGCAGTCCAGACAACCATCGCAAAGCCACGAAGTTACCCTCCCCGTCGGTATCACACCCACTCCCTTCCCGGGCCCTGTCACCTTGGCCGCCTGACCCATGGCTCTCCTCGCCGTTGCGGCCACTTCTCAGGCGGTCCAGTCGCCCCGCCTCTCGACAACCAATCAATGCCTGGCATGGACTGTCAAACTCCCTGTAGCCACGTTTCTAATGCGCCGCAACCAATCACCACGCAGCATCTCCTTCGTAGCCACGCCTTCCTCGAAAGGACAAAGGAGAGGGGTTTGTTAAGCGGCTGGCAACTGGTAAAACCGCGAGAAGCCGC
>NW_007727425.1:246095-249762 GCF_000696425.1 Galeopterus variegatus
AAAGGACAAAGGAGAGGGGTTTGTTAAGCGGCTGGCAACTGGTAAAACCGCGAGAAGCCGCGGATCCCTATTACTGGCCAGAGGAGGACGGAAATTACCTGGACGCCATGTTAGTTCGGGGCAGAGTCACTTCCGTCTTGGGGAGCTACTGTACCGTAGACCTAGTTGGGATTTAATGGATGCCTGAGGCACGTGTACGTGTTTACCTCGTTTGGGTGTTAGGATCGTCTCTTAAAGAGTCCTCCTTTTTTAACATTTTCCAGTTGCTACTGTCTCTTTGGAAATGTGAATAAATAAGATGCAAGCCCTAACAACTACACCGTGCGTTGATTGGAGAGCTGACTCCCTAAAAATTGTATTCGTACATTCTCTCATTTATTTTCCCCAGAAGGTGAGGTTGAGTTACTTGCTCAAGTTCATATGGCTAGTAATTAAAGGTCTGGGATGCACATCTGTTATGCCTGACCCCAAAGTCTGGTTGCTCTAAGTCCTATCTAATTAACTTGCCCTGCTCCTTGGTTTTGCTGATAAAGAAGTCGGAAATAGGTATTTTATTAGCGGCATCATAATCATAAGGCATTTATTGAAGTATGTCCTATGACCTTGTAAGCATGAAGAAGTATCTCAACCTTGTTCCTATTTCATAATCGTTGATTGCCTTCCCTACTTCCACAGCCTTTTGGGTTAAATTTTAAGTAAAATTGATTTTTTTTGTTAATGAAAGATTGGACCAATGGATCTACAAGGCCCTTTTTCTTCTCTATGATCAATGTCAATTTAAAGAATATTGCAAGTCATCACAAGAATAGCAACATAATGGTCGACTGTGGTTTTTTTGTTTTTTTATTAAGGTGCATAAGGTTTGCAGAAAAGCATATAACATAAACTAAGAGTACTGGGTATTGTCTTTCATACAGGAAAACAATAGATGACCTTGTGACATTGCATTGTAGTGCCTTCTGGATGCTGACAATAATTAAAAGGTGGTTTGTTTGGTTTTTTTTTTTCATTTCCCATTTCGAATCATAGCCCAATTTCCTGAAAATTTGTAACTTACTATCATAATTTCTGGCTAACTAGGGTCCTGTATTAAGTTATTCAAAATCCCTAATCTGCTAATATTTGAGAATATAGTTCCTACAGTGCCAAAATTAGTTTAGTCCTGGTCGCTTCACTTATCTTAAATTTGTATAGTTCTTCCAACTGTTCCACAAATGAGATGGCTGTTTACTATTCTGGTTGTTCTGGGAACATGTCCTGGTTTGTCTGCATCTCAAAGTGTAGGGCCCAGAACTGAAGAGGAAATTCCAACATATTCATCACATAAGTTCATGGAGCTATGTAGTGGCAGAATAATGGCCTCCAGAACATGTGTATGTTCAGATCCCTGGGACCTCTGATTATGTTACCTTATATGACAAAAGGGACACTGCAGATGTGATTACAGATTTTGATATGGAATGATTATCTTGGATTGTCTAGTAGGCCCAATGTAACCATAAGGATCCTTGTAAGTGGAAGAAGGAAGCAGAGTCAGGGAGAGGTTTGAAGATGCCCTGCTGCTGGCTTTGAAGATGGATGAAGGGGCTGCAAACCAAGGAAAGCAGATAATTGGAAAAGGCAAGGGAATGGGTTCTCCCCTAGAGCCTCCAGAAGGAATGCAACCTTGCCGACACCTTGATTTTAGATCAGTGAAACCTAATTTGGACTTCTGACTTCCAAAATGCCACCTGTGGATGCTCCCTTCCATCTATAAATCTCTGATTCTCACCCTTGCTTCCGCTATCACATCTTTTCTCTCACTCTCATGTTTCTCTCTTTCACTTACAAGGGCTCCTATGATTACATTGGGCCCACCAGGCATTTCCCCACCACAAGATCCTTAACTATCACATCTGCAAATTTCCTGTTACCATATAATGTAACATATTCACAGACTCCAGGGATTAGGACATAGGCATTTGCTGTCTTCCACACCCCGTTTGGGTGAAACCAGTCAATAAGGTTGAAATGGAAGGAAATGAGGTAGAAGTAGCCATGGGTCTGATTACATAGGGCCCTATAAACCAAGTTAAGGATTTTGGACTTTATGATGGAAATGCATTGGAATACTACCAGCAGGAGAGTGACATTATGATTTATACTTCAAAACATTATTTTGGGTATTGTATGGCAAACTGACTGTAGTGGAAGCAGAGAGTCCCTCCAAGTAGGAGGCTTACAAAGTACTCCAGGCAAGAGATAATAGTGGCTTTGAGTAGGGTAGTGGAAATAGAAGAGGTGAGAATTGATTAAATTCATCTGTGGTGAAAGTACAGAGAAACAATTTAAGGATTGTTAGGCAATTATGTTTTAGCGGATGTCTAAGACGGCAGTGGGCGGATGGGAGGAACACCAAAAATGGCTGTGGAGAGTTTCAGGTCCCTAGGACAGCACGTTTTCCGAGAATCACAAAAACCCCCTCCCCCTTCTTCTTCACCACCACATCCCCTTCCTGCGCGTGCGTGAATTTCTCCACCTATAGAAAAATCCCAACTCAGCTTAAACCCGGCTTGCTTCCCTCCCCTTCCTTCTTAGCCAATAGGAACAGTCCAGCTCAGCCTAACTGGATATAAAAGGCCCACCACGACTCTCACTGCTGCTGCTCCCACTTGGGGGGGGGCGGGGGGGGGCGCGGCAGTCTGCTTGTTCATTTTGCCTGCCTAATACACTTTGGTTGAGTCCCTGTCTCCTGGTGTGTTTCTTTTGCACTCGGGCTGGGGTTTTTTCCTTTCAAGGCTTTTGGCTTGAGCAAGTGGGTGAATGGTGGTATGGTAGATATAGAATGCTGCAGGAGGAGGTTTTGGTTTGTTTGTTGCGGAAGGAGTTAAAATAGATTTGAAGAACCTGGTAGACGTCCAAGTGGAAGTGGTGAGTAGGCAATAATGTATATCATAGACCAGTCTAGAATTAAGGGGAGAGGTTGGTCAGGAGGCAAATACTTGAGTGTCATTACTCTATAGATGATAAAACCTTCAGACTGAATTAAAGTTGAACATATTATTATCAAACCAGCACACTTTTTTTGTTTTAATCTTTCATTTTGACAATTTCAGATTGTTGGGAAAACATAGGAAAAATGGTCAGGGCCCCTGAGATGTTCAGAATCTTGCCCAGCATTTGATGTAAACAGGCATATGAGCTCAGGTGTTCCTTGGTTATCGTCTAGTGTAAGTGTGCATGTGCACCCAGGTGTCCTGGATTATGGACTTATGTGGAAGGAGTGGCTCTGATCCACGGCGCCTCCCATCCCTAGGATGCCCCCCCCCCCCCCCCCCCCCCCGTGCGGGAGGCATGGGGAGGCCACTACTGCTGCTGGAGGCTGCTGCTGCTAGTGCCTCCAGGACCCTCTGCAAGGCCACTGACACTGCTGGACCTGTAAGCTGCTGCCGCTGAGGAAGCTTAGGACTGAGCTCGTGTTATCTGCCAACAGCTCCTGGAATCTTTCCCAATTACCTAGCATGGACCTGCATGTGAGGGGTCTGGGGACCCAGTCTGTACAATGGGTTTGGAGGGTCTGAGCCCTAGCTCTGACAATATAAAAGGAAACTTAGTATAACTAAAATAATAACTAAAATAATAAAACATTTTGGCTTTAGTTATGATTTGCCTTACTTTACACAGATTT
>NW_007727425.1:250919-252821 GCF_000696425.1 Galeopterus variegatus
ATTAGCTAAAGAAGAGGGCCAACAACGGAACTCACTGAAAGGTCTGGAACTGGAGGCTCTTTGCGAAGAAATAGCATCCAGAGAAGCAGGAAGTGAAGACTAATGCTGAAAGCAGGGAACGCTCAACAGTAGCAAATGATGTCAACGGGTCTAGTATGATGAGGACTGGAGTGGAGGTCCTTAGTGACCTTGACAATAGGAAAATGGGCTCAAAAATGAAAGATGAAAAAATGGACACAATATGTAGAAAACTCTTTTAAAAAGGAGCAAAGATACAGAGGAGAGGTGGGATTAAGGAAGGTTTTGTTCCTTTAAGGTGGGGCATTTTTACGTTATGTTGATAACTGCTGGGAAAAATTCTTTGTAGAACAGTCTCGGAGGTTTACAAACTACTGATCCCTGGATCTTATCCCCAGAGATTCTGATTTAATTGAGCTGGGGCGCAGCCAGGTTTCACAGGGATTTTTAAAAGCTCCCCAAGTGATTTTAATGTGCAGTCGATGTTGAGAACCATTGCTAGGAAGAGAAAAAAACGTAGTGGAAGGAGGACTGGAGCCAAGACCTTAAGTGGCTGACAAGTGAAGTTTTACGTTGTCTCAACCAGCAAATGTTAGCCAGCACCGCTTGAACCCTCAAATCTTTTCGGTTACAGTATGCGATTTTTCCTACAAGCGTCCGTAGGCAAATGAGGAGCTTATACCAGTAACTCCACTTGCCGGAAAATAAGAAGCGAAGAAAAACGACCTCGGTGCGTCACCTTGGAACCTCGGATCAGGAACCTCCCTTCTGCATTTCCTCGACCTCTCCCTTTGGGATCGCGCGTCCGCCGCCCCCGAGGCTTGGGTGACCAGTGCGCACGCGCAGGACCAGCTCGGGCGCGTGAGCCGCGGTCCCTGCGCAGGCTTGGGCGCGCGCTCTCGCCCTCTGCAGGCTCCAGGGATTCCTCCCTCCTTCAGAGCTGCCTGGCCGCCGCGTGGGAGGGAGGCCGGGATGGCAGATGAGATCGCCAAGGCTCAGGTCGCCAGGCCTGGTGGAGACACGATCTTCGGGAAGATCATCCGCAAGGAAATCCCAGCCAAAATCATTTTCGAGGATGACCGGGTAGGCACCGGACACCGCCTCGCTTGTGGGCTGAGGCGGGGGTAGCCGCCCGTGGAAACACTGGTTTCCAGTGGAGGGACGGGTCCGGGGNTTTACAGAAAAGTTTCAAGAATAATATAGAGTTTGCATAACCTTTCACTCAGATTCCCCAAAGGTTAACATTTTACTACAAATGCTTTATTCTTTTCTATCTCTCTACATATGTATATATGGATGTCTTTTTCCCTCTGAACTGTTTGTCAGTGAGTTGTAGACATGGTGCCTCTGTACCTCTATACTTCAGTGGGGTTTTTTTCCTACAAAGATATTCCTTTACATCAGTGATTCTCAAACTATGGTTTCAGGGGCAGCAGAGCTGCATCACCTGGAAACAGGTTAGAAACCTAACTTACAGGGCCCCACCCCCAGGCACGATTTCATAATTTTGCTGTGGTTACAAGAGGAAATTAACATGACTTCATTAAGTTGTTTTGCAGGTTTTCTACAAAGAAGTGAGATATAAGCATATAAAGTTAACTATAAAAAAATACTTCAAACCTATTATCTAATTTATAGACATTAGATTTCACCAATTGTCCCAGTAATGTCTCTGATAGCAAAAGTATCAAGTGGGACACTTTTGAGATGAAAGGAAAGCGCTATTAATAATTTCACCAAGACAAAGTTGTAAAGTGTAATCATATAAGGCAGTTCAGGAGGCATAGTTAATTTTTCTTAATAAGGACACTTGAAGGTTCAGTATTAGCTAAAGAAGAGGGCCAACAACGGAACTCACTGAAAGGTCTGGAACTGGAGGCTCTT
>NW_007727425.1:253288-296422 GCF_000696425.1 Galeopterus variegatus
GGGCCAGGCCGCTGGGCGCCCTCGGTGCCGCACGGCGGGGCCAGGGCGTGTGTGAAGGGCTCGCCGGGGCCCCCGCGTGGGCGCCCGCCGCCTCCCTGGCTGCCTCGGACCTCGCCTGGGTCAGGAATCTCGCAATCTCGCCAGCGCTCTGCCTGACAGGGAGAAACCCGATCGCGCCCAGACTCAGGCTCAATCTCCTCGATCTCCCGCGCACAGCCGGCCTGCCGAGGCCCGGCGTTCCGGGGCGCAGCGCTTGAGGGCGGGGGCTGCGCCGACCCGTTGGGCCTGCGGGCTTCCTCCCCGAGGGCCGGCTCGCCACCCCGACCCCAGGCTCGTGCTGCTGACCCCTGGGACGAGAAATGGGCCCGCGTCGGAGTGGATTTTCTTTGACCTCCCTGTATGAAGATTTTGCACTTAAAAACAGTTGAATGATTCCTTTTCTATTCGGCAAGAAACAGTTTTATGCAGAGACTAAGAATGTAGTTTTCGCTGACTTCACTTTGGTGAAATCCCAGTTGATGTGATTTTGAGACATCTTGTGTAAATTATTTAGTGGACAGTTGTTTTTATGGGTTTGGATCTCAAAGCTGGACAGGAGGTTGGCTGATTTAGGTAGAAAAAATTTTGTAAACATTTTGTTAAATAGCTTTAAGAAATATGGAATATAAGAAAGTCATTCTTTTTATCCTATTAGCTTTTACTTAAACGTTATCTAAGATTTAATTAGGTTGCTCTAGGTGAATTTTACTTAAGTACCTTTGTCACTAGTTAGAAGTTCTTTTGTTTTAGAAAATATACATTTCTTTTTAAAAGTTGGCAGTTGCTTTTTATAATGATCGTCGAAATATTGACTTTTGAGCCACCTAATTCCAACAGTATAACAGAGTGAAGCATTCTAAATGATACAGCATTTTGTAGGAGTACCACACAGAATTACTCCTGAGACAAATAAGCATGGATAGGTTCGGTTAAGCAGCTTCCATCTTGGGTAGAGAGCAGGAGATACAAAAACATTCGTGTAGTATGTATATTTAGAGCCACTTCTAATGTGGTAGATGCCTTGTCTAAATGCTATTTACACTCTTCAGTTCTACAAAAGAGAATAGGTATATTTCTTAAGTAGTTAAGTAAAGAGGGAAGAATACGTGTTAATCAAATATCAGACAAATATGTAATTACAAAACTGATCACTACCATAGAGGAAATAAACAAGAAATTGCACAACTGGGACTCTGACCTGGGGAAGGTAGGAGGGGGAGGGGAACCAGAATGTTTCTTTAAGAAACTGTATATGTTGGTAACGGAGGAATGAATAGCAGTTTAAGTTAGACAAAAATTGGGGTTGGGGAGAGAGATCATTGCAGTAGAGGGAACACCGGCTGAAAGAGCCTTGAGAGTGGAGAGCTATGAAGGGCAGTGTTACTTGAGCAAGTGTGTGAGATCAGACTGGACAGGTAGACAAGGATTAGCATGGCTAATTTCTACTCATCCATTGGATCTCAGTTTAAATGTCATTGCCTCAGAGTGGCTGTCCCTTACCATCCAATCTAAGTCAGGTTTTTCTGTGATACTGACCCTTTACTTTTCCTCTGTAACATGTTTGTCCTTCGGTAATTAATTACAGCTTTGTTTGAAGTCGGTCTGTTCCATGAAAAGGACCATAGAACCAGGTGTATTGTGTACACTTCGCTTTTCTTAGCATCTAGAACATTCTCTCCCAGGTGGCTAGTGCTCAATAAATACTTGTTGAAGGAATAAATTTTAGCCTACCAGATAATAAACTAAAACTTTGATTTTTTTTTTCCCCCTTTTCCCTAGTGTCTTGCTTTCCATGACATTTCCCCTCAAGCACCAACACATTTTCTGGTGATACCCAAGAAACATATATCGCAGATTTCTGCAGCAGAAGATGATGATGAAAGCGTAAGTACATTTCTAACACACTTTACTTTCTTTTTAAATTGTGATATTAAATTTTGTCCTCAGAGTAATGTAACATTTTCATCTTCCTAAGGGCATTACTAAAGAAAACCAGAAAAATCATTACTACATCAATGTGATATATAAACAGTTGTGATATTAAATTTTGTCCTCAGAGTAATGTAACATTTTCATCTTCCTAAGGGCATTACTGAAGAAAACCAGAAAAATCATTACTACATCAATGTGATATATAAACAGTTTTTTGATAAAACTGATATATATTCAGAAATAAGATACGTTTTATTGGCATGTCATAAGACAAGAAATTGAATCACGGCAAAAATATATAAATACAAAGTATTGAAATTATGGCTGAAATTCTAGTAATGAAAAGTCTTCTAAAGGATGATTTGTGCAAAAATATTGGAGGCATATACCAAAAGGAAAATCACTAGTATGTAAAACTCCAAATAAAATGTGTCTACCCAAAATGGATATCATAAAGTCCATGCATATAACTCACAGTGAACCTCTCCAGCTCTCAGTTATGAACACACATGCCTAGTATGTCTAAATGATTGGTTACTAAATCCACAAATTAGAGCAGGGACTGACAATCTATGGTTTGTGGGGCAAATCTGGCTGACTGCTTGTTTTTATAAGTAAAGTTTTATTGGAACACAGCCACTCTCCTTTGTTTATTATTGTCCATGGCTGCTTTTTGTACTACAAAGGCAGAATTGAGTAGTTTTGATAGAGGCTGTGAGGCCCACCAGCCTACAATATTTACTTTCTGGCTCTCTGCAGAGAATGTTTGCCAACTCTTAGATTAGAGGCAGCAGCCCAGAAAGAGAAAGAGAGACTGCTGGGGTAGTCAGAATTGATTACTTAGCTCTGTAAATTGAATTAGGAAACCTATGAAATAAAGATAAAACTTGAAAAGCACAACAATCCTGGAACCACATAATACATGGTTAGATGGGCTTTAATATCGCAGATCCTATTAGATAGGATTGCATAATATTGTGATTAATTTGTAATTTTTTATTATAACAATTTTTTACTAAATTGACCAGTTATAACACTGGTCAATAAAAGGTAAATTATTCTGAGTAAACTGTTTAAGAACACAGAATTATCTCAAATTGAAAGATTTTTATCCAAAAATAAATATAAATTTCCACCATCTGATCTTTGTAGATAAATTGCTCTTTCCGTGAAGATTTATGGTGTTTGTTTACCTAGATCAGGGTTTTTCAGACTTTCTGTAGAGTAACTGTTTTTTCACAGGAAACCTTGCTGAGTGCTTGAGTTTCTTAGGCTATTTTAATCATTATTTACTAGACATTGTTTTATTGTTGATAGAACTTTATGGAAGCATCTTTTCTGGAACCCAGTTGCAGATGGCTGATTTATGCATCAATGAAAGGAATTAAAAAAATATAACTATTCCTGTCATCTTCTGTTCCAGAAAACAATATTTTAGAGCTGGAAGGGGCCCAAGTAATCTCATAGATTTAAAAAACCAAATATTTAGAAGGTTGGTAAATGTTCTGAACATCTGCTTTTTTAAACTGTGTTTTGTAGTAATCGTAATTTTCATTATGAATTAACTTACCGGTACTATATGTCTATATGTTTTATTAAAATATCAATATTCTTTGTGATTGAGTAGACAGAGTCAGGGAAGAAAATTCCCTAGTATTTTTAATGAAAGACTGAAGATGCCTGCATAGTCCAGCATGATGATATTACTTGAATTACATTTGTTTTTTCTAAAATTTTTATGAAGCTACTAATTTAAGTAGTGTAAAGCTGTGTAATTTGAAGGTAGTGCTTTGAATAACAAAGCGAAGTTCAGGTGGGTTTTTTCAGTGCTAATGTCTCTGTTCATTTTCATTTGTCTTGGGAATCCCCATGAGACTGGTTTACCAAGTGTAAGGTGTTTTTGAGTCCGTAAAAGACGGGAATGATTTTTCATGAGAAGTAGATGGCATTTCTATTATTTTAAAGCAGGGAGATGAGCATTTCAAGACATCAAAAGACGGGTTGAAGAATTTTACTTACCCTTTATTTTAACAAAAGCGATGACCAAACATTCAGCTTCCTTTATTTTAAGCATAAAGAGTAAGTTTCTTCCTCAGTTGTTTATAGGAGACTTAAATACCAAAAGTAAAATACAGGACTACTAAGCAAAAAGGTTCTAACTGTGGATTAGGAGTGATGTTTATTTTCCCTTAGTGCAGAAATGCAGTTGTCTTTCAGGATAGACCTATGTTACTTAAGCACAATGGTCACTATTTTCGTTTATTTCCATTAAAAAATAGTGGTATTGGGCCGGCCCGGTGGCGCACTGCTACAGTGCGCTGCTTGGGAAGCGCGGCGGCGCTCCCACCGAGGGTTCGGATCCCACATACAGACCGGTTCCCACTCACTGGCTGAGCGAGGTGCGGGTGCAACACTGAGGTTTGCGATTCCATTGCCGGTCCCGGTCCGGTACGGGCACGACACTGAGGGTTGCGATCCGTTGCCGGTCACGAAAAAAGACAAAAAGACAAAAAAAAAAAAAAATAGTGGTATTATGGTTTTGTAAAGGGATATGAGTGTTTTTCCCAAGGATCCTCCCCATTGACTGCTTGAATTCACTAATTGGAGCAATTAGGGTAGGTAGACTTTAAAAAAAACAAAACAAGACAGCTTTATTGAGATATAATTTATATACTATACACTCCACCTATTTAAAGCATACAATTTGGGCCGGCCCCGTGGTGCACTGGAGAGTGCGCCGCTTGGGAGTGTGGCGGTGCTCCCGCTGAGGGTTCAGATCCCATGTGGAGACCGGTTCCCGCTCACTGGCTGAGCGCGGTGCGGGCGCAACACCGAGGGTTGCGATCCCGTTGCCGGTCAGTAAAAAAGACAAAAAAAAGGGGGAAAAAAATAAATAAATAAAGCATACAATTTACTGGTATTTAGTGTGTTCAAAGTTATGCAAACCTCACCATAGTTAGTTTCAGAATATTTTCTTCCTCCCAAAAAGAAGCTCCATAGACATTAGCAGTCACTTTTCATTTTGCCCACCTCACCAAGTCCCTCCCCCAAGCCCTAGGAGCCTCTAATCTACTTTCTGTCTCTAGATTTGCCTATTCTGGACACTTCAGGTACATGGAATCATGCAATATGTGGTCTTTTGTGACTATTTCTTTCACTTAGTGTAATGTTTTCAAGGTTCATGTTGTAGCATGTTTCAGTACTTCATTCTTTTTTATGGCCAAATAATATTCCATTGTATGGATAGACTACATTTTATTAATGTATTCATCATTTGATGGATATTTGGGTTGTTTGCATTTCTTGGCTATTATGAGTAATGCTGCTGCGAACATTTGTTACATGTATTTGTATGGATATATATTTTCATTTACTTGGGTATATTCCTAGGACTGTAATTGCTGTGTCATAGGGTAATTATGTTAACTTTTTGAGGAACCGCCTAGCTGTTTTCCAAAGCTGCAGTCCCATTTTATATTCCATCAGAAAGTTTGAGGGTTCCAATTTTTCTACATCCTCACCAACACTTACATCTATCTATCTTTTTGATTCTAGCTTTTCTGGTAGGTGTGAGGTGGTATATCATTATGGTTTTGATTTGCATTTCCCTAATAGCTAATGGTAGATAGACTTTTAAGGTGCTGTCTTTCCTTCAAGGCAAAATAAGGTTCAACAATAGTCAAAAAACCTCTTAAAGAACAAGGTACGGGACTAATCCTAGCAATCTCATTTTACAGCTTCAGTAATTAAGACAGTGGTATCCGCCCAAGGATAATGGAATTTTAGAGCAAAAAACAGAGTCTAGAAACAGACCCTCACATATGTGTATCTTCAGTATGACAGGACTATTCCAGATCCTTTAAGAAAGGCAGGATTTTGTTTTGTTTTCTTGTTTTTGGTAACTTTTTATTATGGAAAATTTCAAGCATTCAGAGAAGAAAGGAGAATAGTAAGTATAATCAGTCCTCAGATACCTATCATCCAACTTCAGCATTTATCAATATACTCATACTGATTAAGTTATGCTTAACCCATATCACCTCCCATCCCTAGTTGTTTTGAAGCAAATCACAGACATTATTTCAGGATGGAATATTTAATAGTGGATAATTATTATTCATATCAAAAAAGAAATTGGACCACAACCTCATATTTTGTATAAATATCAAATCAGGTGCATTAAAGACCTATTAAGAATGATTTTTTAGAAGCCAAAATTAGAGAATATCTTTATGACCTTGGACTGGGAAGGATTCCTTAACAAGAAATAAAAAGTACAATCCATGAAAGAAAAATATTGATTAAATTGAGCACATTAAAATTAAGAACTTCTTTTCACCAAAAGACTCCATAAAGAGAGTGAAAAGGCAAACCACAAACAGAAAAGATTTGTAACCTTTGAAGAAGGGAAGATGGAGAAAGTAAATGAATAGGATGGCTTGGGAGCCTCAAGGGTATGGTAATGTTCTATTTTTTGATCTGGTAGGTATGTAAATGTTTGTTTTATTATTCTTTAAATTGTTCATGTTTTCATACATTTTATCTGTATGTAGTATTTCATGATAAAAGTTATTAAAATATTGACTGTTTTTGAAACTTAGAAACTTCAGGGCATTAATTTTTAATTCAATACATTTGTACAAATCACAAAGATTAGAATGAATGCTTAATGGTAAAATACCATCTTATTTACAATAACAGAAAGATTAAAACTTCAGAATATTAATTTTTAACATTCAGTATAATTGCACAATTATGTCATTTTGAGGCCAGAGCTTCTTACTCAAATGCAGCTCTTACCTCTAAGGACAAATAGAATGTTAATTTTTGCTCAGTTAACTTTTTCAATTAAGAATTTTAAAGTCAGCTCTTTTATATAGCAGACAGTTTGCCAGGAAACATTTACTGAACCACCTTTAAAACTGCTAACTCATAATTAAATTTGTGACCAGCATAGGTACATGCTGTTTACAATTTAATACTTTAAAATTGGGATTTTTTCACCATTTCAAACCTTTATTTCAAAGTTAATTAGTAGAATTTCTTGAATTTGGGCTTTTAATAGTCATTCCTTCTTGAGAGTGACTGGGGACTTCTTTGGTTGTCAAAATTTTGGTGACAAAACAGTCTTCCTCTTTATAATTTGCTTGTGACTGTTATAGTTTTTCCTGTGGACATTGCCAGATCTGCTGTATTGTCTGGGGACTTGTAGGACTCTGGCAAATACCTGGTCTTACTCTAGGTCATCCTGTTTCTGGTTTTTTTAAAAAAAATTTAATTTATGGCAGTTTGTCCATATTTGCACAGGGAGTCTACTTGTGTGTTGTCAGCTTTCTTTCCTAGTTAAAAGTTAAGGCAGGACTGGTTGGCCAGTGAAAACCCTTAAACTATGGGTTCACTGATTATGATTTCCCACGGTAAGAGAACAAAGGTGGGGGGGTTAACCTGTATTCCCAAAATTCTAACAAGGTCTTAGGAAAAGTAACTCCTTTAGTTCTTATAGTAAGAAAAGAAGGAAAGGAGCGAGTGTCTTAGATTTCTATTCCTATTGCCATAGTAAGCCCTAGGATGGTAGACTCTGGTGCTCATGCAGTAAGGTCCATTGTAGTCTGTATCTTACAGATGCCTACCCATTCTGGTGAAGGCCATAATTTGATTCCTATAATGTCAATGATACATGTAAGGTTATTAACAGAGAAAATGAACCTTTTGCTCACTATTAGATAAATAAAGTAGGCAAACAATATTTAGCAAACAATATTGCCACACACTGTTTAGTTGTCTGCCTTCAGAAAGATCCTGATTTCCAGAGCAGGCTTTACTTCCTTGGCGTTTGGGGGTAGCAGCAAAGAGATTTCTGTACATTGATAGGTGGGATTCTTTTATCTCAACTGGAATACCCTTCCACCAAAGGGAGAATTTGTTCAAATTAATTTCTATGAGGTAAAGATTGTGGTTCTTTTGCTGATTTAAATATAAAAGTCATTTCTCACCAAATTATGAAGATATACATATCAAAAAGAAGTAAACAAGATTCCTAACCAAAAAGGGTCCCAAGCAAGGATTAGTTAGTGAGACTCATTTTTCTTCAGGGTAGAAATCTGATATGCTAAAGCAGCTCAATGGCCCTTCATCTATTAATGCAATTGATTCCATAGGAAAGAAAAATAATTGATTTTGCCAGGAGGTACAGGTCTCTATTAAAATTTTTCCTAATGCTGTTTGTGGTAGATTGTATAATTGTTCATTCTACTCTTTAGGGGTAATTATACTTCCTGCCTCACTGATGTCAGGCCTGGTCATGTGACTTGATTTGGCCAGTGAATGCAAGCAGAAGTGATATGTCTTTTGAGTAGAAACTTTAAGAGCCAGCACTTGGTTTACCTTGTTCTCTCTTCCCTCTGCCATGTGACTGCTCCATCAGCTTGGGTCTCAAAAAGACGTAGAATATAGAGGCTAGTCACCTTGTGGTGATCATGTAGAGAGCACAAGAAATATATCTTTATTGTAAATCATATTTTGGGGTGGTTTGTTACCACAGCATAACCAAACCTATACTGATTGACTCTCCCATATGAAGAAAGCAAGATATCTTGCTTTATTAAGATATCTTAAATACCACTTGGAATTTAATTAATTTAAAAAATTTTTAAATTGAGCAGCAGATTTCATGCCTACTAAATATCTAATCTTAATAGGTTTTTAATTGTAAATTATGCTGTATTGGGATTAAGAGTTTCCAAATATTTGTCCAAAGGGGTGTGTTTCAACTTGGCAGTTTTAGAATTTGATATTTCAACTTCAACTTTATGTATTTATTTAATGGCAAGAAGTTGTAAATTGCCTCTGCTTAAGAAACCTTTTTTTCTTTTCCAGCTTCTTGGACATTTAATGATTGTTGGCAAGAAATGTGCTGCTGATCTAGGCCTGAAGAAGGGCTATCGAATGGTGGTGAATGAAGGTTCAGATGGGGGACAATCTGTCTATCATGTTCATCTCCATGTTCTTGGTGGTCGGCAGATGAATTGGCCTCCTGGTTAAGCATGTTTTGGGGATAATTTTCCTTTCTCTAGGCAGTGATCAACTTTGCAAGTTCTAGTATGTTAAACAGCACATTTGTTTTTGCCTGTGTATGGAAAGATTAAGGAAATAATTTTAAAAAATCCATATGTAATAAAAAGACTGTTGCATGGTTTACAATCTCTCTAAATTCTGCCTTTGATTTATTATTTTTAAAAATGTGTTTGTTGGAATGTATGAAGGTGGATTCATGATTTTGGAAGTTTCTTGTCCTCCCCGCCTGCCCAAGACCAAACATATGAACATTACATTGTAATGATGTGATTGGTTTTTGAAGACAAATTACAAGAGTTGTAAAGTTAGTTTTAACTTAGAAATATCCTTTTAGGCTAAAATATTAGTCCAGGAGAAGATTTTTTTAATCTAATTCTCTCATTTTTTAAGAACAAAGGAGTATTGATGTGATCCAGAAATGACAATTTTGGGTCTAGAAACAATGCTTTATATCCAACCAACATATTTCCCCTGGACTGTTGGAGTAATTTGGAAGGGATGAAAGTAGGTTTGTCACAGAATCTTTGACCATATGAAACCATGCATAGGTATTCCTTTGCTATCTAACCTCTGTCTGAATATTTATTTTAAAGACATGAAAAATTTTACCTAGAATTCACTTCGCCATTTGAAAACCCACTATTTTAAATATGTATGCATGTGTTAGCAAAATATTTAAGTTTTGTATGAATCTGGCTGTGTGGAGTGTGGGAGGGAACCTCAGGGTCTGAGTTCTTATGTAGACTCACAACCAAGCGTATTTTTAGTCTTGCCATGCATCTTAGCTTTTCTAAGTTTCTACAGGGCAAGAGCTTTGCTTCTTTGCTTTCCTTTATGTAGGCACCTTCAGCTCCCAAAATTTATTTGATTATTCCTGTCTGCTTTTGTCTCCTCTCCTGTTCTCTTTGTGCTTATGGGTTTCTTCTATTTTTAATCTCTAAAAAAGACTGTTTTAGTTGGGTTTTAACACATTTAATTGAAAATTTTCTTAAAAATTTTTTCTTGTTCTTAGTGATTTTTAAATAGTTTTTCAGAGGGAGTAGGGGAGTTGGCCCTTTATGTGTAATTTTTCCCAGTTTGTCATTTGTCTCCCTACTTTATGGTGTTTAAAATATTTGTATATGGGCCGGCCCGGTGGCGCACTGCTGTAGTGCGCCGCTTGGGAAGTGTGGCGGCGCTCCCGCCGAGGGTTCGGATCCCACGTATAGACCGGTTCCCGCTCGCTGGCTGGGTGAGGCGCGGGGGCGACACCGAGGGCTGCGGTCCCGTTGCCGGTCCCGGTCTGGTGCGGGGGCGACACTGAGGGTTGCGATCCGTTGCTGGACACGGAAAAAGACCAAAAAAAAAAAAAAAAAAATTTTGTATAGTTACTGCATCAATTTTTTATTTCATAAAAAAGTCCCATCTCAGGAAGATTTAAAAAAAATCATTCTTTTGTCCCTAGTATTTTTATGGCTTTGTATTTTATATTGGGGGAGGGTCTGGGGAGGAGTTTTGGAGGGATTTGTGCCACAGTAAAGAATGAAATAATGAGAAAAGCATTTGTTATTATGTGTAAGGGGGTTGAGTGTGCTTTCTTCAGGCATATTATCTTTCCCACTGATTTAGTCAAGCCAGTATTAATCAGATAGTCAACCACTGAATCATTCTGCTGGTTCTGTCTGTACTCTCTCTGCCTTAAACTGCCTTGTGGCAGATATTCACCAAACCTCATGTGGAAGCCATTCTCCAAGATAGCCCACAGGGATCCTCACTGGTATTCATACCCTTGTATAGTCTCCACATACTGAATCAGGGCTAGTATGTGTGACCAACAGTAAGACAAGTGTCAGCGTATGATTTCTGAGGTTAGGTCATAAGGGGCATTGTAGCTTACACTGTGGTCTCTTGGGTTGCTCATTGCTGTAGACTGAATGTTTGTGTCTCCCCAGAATTCATATGTTGAATCTTCAATGTGATGGTATTAGGAGTTGGGGCCTTTGGTAAGTGATTAGGTGATAAAGGCAGAACCCTCATGAGTGGGATTAGTGCCATTATAAAAGAGACTTTGAAGACTTCTCTTGTACCTTCCACCATGTGAAGACTCAGAAAGCCATCTCTTATGAACCAGGAAGTGGACCTTTACCAGATACCAAATCTGCTGGTGCCTTGATCTTGGACATTCTGTCCCCCAGAACTGAGAAATAACTGCTTATAAGCTACCCAGTCTATGGTAATCTGTCATAGCAGCCCAAGCAGACTAAGACACTTGTTCTGGAGGAAGCCAGCTGCTATGGTTGAGGACACTCAAGCAGCCCCCTGGAAAAGCCTGTGTTGAGAGGAACTGAGGCCTGCCAACAGCCAGCAGTAATATGTCAGCCATGTGAATAACGCCTAGATCTCCCAGCCCCAGTCAAGCCTTCAGAAAACTGCAGTCCTGGTCAACATGACCACAACTTTAAGAGACCTCAAGGCAGAACCACCTGGCTAATCTCCCAAATTTCTGACTCACAGAAATTGAGAGAGAATATTGTTTTAAACCACTAAGTTTTGGAGTAATATGTAGTCATAGATAATCAAAATGCTCAGTTATTTTTTCCTTAGCATATAGCTAGACTGCATTTTCCTGCATCCCTTCAGCTGTGTGGGGCCATATGCCTGTAGTCCAGTCAATGAGATGTGTGAGAAACTGATGTATGCCATTTCCAAGCCCCTAAAAAAATCTTCATGCTATCTACCATTCTTTCTTTCTTCCGTTTTAGAGAAGATGCAGAAAGGATCCCACGGAGGAGAGGCCTAAGTGACTGAATGGAGCAGTGTTCTCTACATTCTGACCCATGTTGGATTTTATTTGTGTTAAACCACTGAGATTTTAGGGTTTAGGTAATTGCAATTAAGAGTATTTACTATAATTAATACAAGACCCATGACTCAGGAGTGGTGGATCTTACCTGTATAAGGTGGCTTGGGATTTTAATAATCATAGCATCCTATTCGATTGTTTTGCTCTTAGAATTAGCTAGGAGATTGATACTACCGGATAAATTTGGTTAGAACTTGGAGGTAACAATTGGGCTTGTAAGTAGAGTGTAAGCCAGTTTCTGTGGGGACCATAGTACCACAGCTTGATTAAACTGATCTGAGAGGGAGGCTAAATGGGAAATGACTACTGTCTTTAATATTAAATGTGATAGGTTTAGATCTGAAGTGATAGGTTCGGGCCATTCAAGGAACTTAGCTTATCACTGAGACAATTTGCTTGAGTAAGTCTCTGAGGAAACCAAAGTGGTCTTTAATCTTGAACTTTTTTTTTTTTTTTTTTCCTGACCGGTAAGGGGATTGCAACCCTCGACATGGTGTGGTCAGCACCACGCTCAGCCAGTGAGCGCACCAGCCATCTCTACATAGGATCCGAAACTGCGGCCTCAGCGCTACCAGCAATGCACTCTCCCAAGTGAGCCATGGGGCCAGCCCTTTAATCTTGATTTTAAAATGTGTATTTTTTATTTATGTAAGTTAGAATTAGTCTACATAATACAAAAAACAGATTTAAACAGGACAGAGGCTTATTTTCCTCTCAAGTTAAAGAATCCCTGACCAGGGCTCTTTTGGGAGCTTCATGATATCAGCAAGAATTCAGACTCCTGTCTTCTGCTCTGCCGTCCTTAGCACTTGAGTTTTATCCTCAAGGTCACCTCATGGTGCAGTTGACTGATGCAGCTCTAGCTGTCAGATCCTCCCATCAAAAAGAGGAGAGGAAAACTGCAAAAAGTCATGTCAGCGTTATGTCCCTTTTTAAAGGGCCTTTCCAGAGATTTCTTTTTTTTGTTTGTTTTGGTTTATTTTTGTCTTTTGTCTTTTTCCGTGTCCGGCAACGGATCGCAACCCTCAGTGTCGCCCCCGTACCGGACCGGGGACCGGCAACGGGATCGCAACCCTGGCGTTGCTCCCGCGCCTTGCTCAGCCAGTGAGCGGGAACCGGTCTGTATGTGGGATCCGAACCCTCGGGCGGGAGCGCCGCCGCGCTTCCCAAGCGGCGCACTATCCAGTGCGCCACCGGGCCGGCCCTCCAGAGGTTTCTTAACACCTTCTACTTATATATTATTGGCCACCACAAGATATGACAGGCTGGGTATTTTGCCATCCAGAACAAAACTAGAAAGGTGTAGTAGATATAGAGAGACAGGTCACAGTCTCAGTCTCAGCACTGATAGCCAGTGCTTTTCGTGACTGGGAAAATAGCCAGACTTGGACTTTGCCCAAGTGCTGAAAAGACTGCTCCAAGTAGCCATCATTTGGCTGTATTCTCTCTTTTCTCCCACACTGAGTCAAGATCAGGAGGCATTTTGTTGACCACCAACTATTTCCTGTCTATAATAGTAGTGGGTATGAGTTTAATTCCAAGTGAAGCTCTCCTGCTCTCGTTTCTGGTATTCTATCATACTGGTTACAATTTTTTTCCCATTTACATTATGGCTTACAAAATAATAAGTACATTTTCAAAAGCCCTTTTCTTATGACGTGGGATTTAGTTAAAAAGAAAAGGTGGTTAAGCTTTTCTCTTACAAATATGTACTGCAAGTGTGCCAAGAACTGATTTAAACTCTGCATATCAGTCTTTTCATTCAGTGGTAAAACAAACTATTTTAGAACTCTGGCTGATGATAGTAACTGCTACTTGAATTGCTTTCTATGATATATAGGATCATTAATAAAGAGATTTTTGCCTGTACTAGCTCATTAAATTTTCTCCCTGAGTATATTAATTATAGCCAGTTCTATAAGCTTCTGAGAAATAGTGTGACTTGTATATGCATTTGCTTATTTAGAGTAAATTTTGATGCTTCTCTAGCTGGCTTCCCTTTATTTTATACCAAATATTATTTTGCACTTGTCCTAGGAAAAAATGCAGTTGGTTTGGGCTGGCCCGGTGGCGCACTGGAGAGTGCGCCGCTTGGGAGCGCGGTGGCGCTCCCGCTGAGGGTTCGGATCCCATGTGGAGACCGGTTCCTGCTCACTGGCTGAGCGCGGTGCGGGCTCAACACCGAGGGTTGCGATCCCGTTGCCGGTCAGTAAAAAAAGACAAAAAGGGGAAAAAAAAAATGCAGTTGGTTTAACATGGATTTATTGTACTTTGAAGATGACCTGAAAGCCTGGGTGACTTCGTGTTATTTTTTAAAAAGTCAGGACTTTTGAGGTATAATTTAAGTATGATAAAATCTACCCTGTAAAGCATACAATTGATAATTTTTGAAAATATATATAGTCATGTATCTATCACCTCAATTAAGATATAGAATATTTAGATCACTCCAAAAAGACTTGTTAGGAGACTATTTGATAATCCACGTAAGAAAGAATGGTAGCTTGGACTAGTATGCTAGTGATAGAACTCATGAGAAGTGATTAGATGCAGCATGCCCTTTGCAAACAGCTGGCAGGATTTTCCAATGAGTAAAATATGGGGGTGAGAGAAGGAGAGGAGTCAAGGATTATTTTTCAAGATTCTTTGGACTGACTGGGAAGTTTCTGTGCTGCTTTTGCCTGAGCTTAGTCATGCTACTATGTTCTGCTGAAGGTTGGAAGAATCAAGATGACCCCTCTCAGATGTCTCATGGTTGGTACTTGCAGTCAGTTGGAATCTCTGGATTCCCCTATATATGGCCTTTCATGGGGTTTGCAGTGTAAGAAACAATCCCAAACTTAGTTTAAAGCAATTACAGTTTATTATTTCTCATGATTTTGTGGATTGGTTGGGCAGTCCTGCTTATCTCATCTGAGTATACTCATGCAGCTATATCCAGTTGGAAGGTTGGCAGGGGGATGGATTTAGCTAGGACAACTGGAATGGTTTGGCCTCTTTTCATGTTGTCTTTTATCTTAAGCTTCTTCATAGCATACTGTCCTCAGGGCAGCATTCCAAGAAAGGAAACAAATGCTGCAATGTCTCTTGAGGCCTAGGCTTCAGAACTTGCAAAATGTCACTTCCACCACATTTTGTTGGTCAAAGCAAGTTAAAAGGTTGGGCTAGATTTAAAGTTTTTGAGAAATAGACTTCATTTCTGTATGGAAGAAGGAGAAGTCACATTGCAAAGGGGCATGCATACTAGGATGGGAGGAAGATATAGGTATTAAACAGTCTATCCCCACCATCATTTTGTTGACTCAGCTATTTTCCTTGTCTCCTCCTATTAGACTAATTGCTTCTGTATCTCTGTGACTTCAGTTCATATTTCTAAAGAGAGAACAGAGGCTCCTGGGGCCAGGTCACTTCATAACCTGCAGGATAGCCTATAAATGACTGATCAGTTTTCACTGTGGCAAGGCAATCTGGTATGATGGCTAGTGTATAAATACCTCTTATAGAAAGGGACAGGGAGTGGGGCAGGTCCTTTGAAGATTTCCTGGAGGAGTCAAGGTAGGCACCTTTTTGACCAGTACTTGTACCTGAAAATAGGTATTGTGGGTACAAATATCAGCCTACCATTCAAGTATGTAAGAAATATACCTCCTTTTGTTTCCTTGTAGTGACTTTTTTTTTCTGTTTCAAGTCCCTCATCCATCATTGTGAAAGATACTTAATTTTAGTCACTTTGTAGTTTTGCACTCTGTATTAGTCCGTTTTGTATTGCTATAAAAGAAATACCTGAGACTGGATAATTTATAAAGAACAGAAGTTTATCTGGCTTACAATTCTGGGACAGCTGCATCTGGTTGTGAGCCTCAGGCTGCTTCTACTCATGGCGGAAAGCGGCAGGCATCCAGCAGGTACAAGCAGATCACATGGTGAGAGGAAGCGAGAGAAAAGAGAGAGAGAGAGAGAGAGAGAGAACGGAGGTGCCAAGGTCTTTTAAACAGCCAGCTCTCATGGAAACTAATAGAGCGAGATCTCACTCATTAATCCCCCCACCTAGGGAGAGCATTGATCCATTCATGAGGGATCCGCCCCCCTGGCTCAGTCAATTTCCAACACTGCCACATTGGGGATCAAATTTCCACATGAGTTCTGGGAGGACAGTACATCCAAACTTCATCACCCTCCAATGCCCAGGGTCATCCTAATTTCTGGAGGGTCCTGTGGAGTGCCATAGCATCAGGAGGGGCCATCTAGTCCTCTTTGTTATTGGTCTTTACAGTCTACCTGAGACTTTTATTATCTTGTTTAATCCTATTCATTGATCCCTATAGGTTGACATTTTGTAATAATTATGACCATAATTATGATAGTATTATGATAGTAATTATGAAAGTATTATGATAGTATTAATAGCAATTGCTATTTATTTAGTGCCTGCTATGAGACAGGCACTGTGCTATATGTATTAAATTTAGTATTGCTAAAAAAACCCTCTGTGTATGTCTATTATATCCTGTGGCATTTGCTCAGAGCATTATATGTATAATGGACATTTGTAATTATTGATGTCTCGCTTTTAAATCTTTTCCTATTTGAAGGATTCTTTGTTTCCCTAAAGAGAAGTTGAGACACCTAGTATTCTAGCTCCTCTGCTGGCTGGGATGTAGGCCCTTGACTTAGGCCCTGCCAATCAGGTGTACTCATCTGGGATTTTGAATTTGACACTAATGACACAAAGAAACAAGGACAGTGGAGACTTCTTTCTGGTGTCGGTGGCAGCAGCATCAAGTTGGCAGGCACAACAGTGTCTGTGTTGCCAACCCTTGGATCCAGTGTTGAATACCAAGTAAGACAACCGTGCAAGCTGCAGTTCCTGTGTTCAGTGGCAGCAGTAGCAGCATCCAATGTACTGGGTCTTTGGTTCTATTTTTGGTTGCAGTATTATCTGCACAATTTCTCCTTATTCCTGCCTATTTTCCCAGTTAATCTGTGAGCCACCAACTAGACATTGTTTCAAGAAATTAACTGATGGAAAAATTCGTAGCAGGAATGGTTGCAGGCAGTATATCCTCAGGGAAAAGTGGGGTAGGGTGGTGGAGAGCTGGTTAATTGGCCTAGTTTGGATTGGAGGCAAGAAGAATCCAGATAACATTTAAGAATTGGATTTTTATGGCCCATGGCAAATAGTAGCAAAATAGCTAATTAAATTCTTCTTTGATCATCTGTACTGATGTGTCAATTAAAGGCAAGGCTTTGGGCTTCCAAATGCTATCACCATAGGATCATATAAAGAGTAGGCAGAATTCAAGGACATGGAGGTGTTGTGACTGCTTCTGATATTGAGGAACATCTTTAAAAAAGAATGAAAAGCTAAGATTCTGAATTATTAGCTCAAGTCATCAATTGAAATCCAATGACTTTCTGTGACAGTAAACTCTTCTATAAAAATCAGTAAGAGATTTTGCAAGACATAAACTCTTGCAGCTGAAGAACTGAAATAGTTGCAAGCTAAACATTTGATCTTCAAGACTGCCAGATTTTATTAGTTTAATTCATAGCCTTATATAATATCTTATGAGGAAGTTAGGATATTGATCAGGAAAGAGTGGCATCTAAATATTTGGAATGAGCTTTACTGGAGAATTTGGCTGACTCGGACCACCCAAAATGCCCAACCTACTGGGCTGCATTGTTAGCTGAAGTGGCTTCTTCTCTTGTGTGGAAGCTGTTTTCAATTGCTTGAAGATCCTTTCTCAATTACTTCTCTTATATACAGCAGCTATTCCTGTGTCTCTCTCTTTAAAAAGAAAAGGGAACTCTCTCATGCCTAATCCACTTCCTTCCATGCACCTCTTGCATTTTTTTCTCTCCCTCTTTCTTTGCAATTATGTGTCAGAAGATCCCCCCAAGAGATCCTAAATGGTGTGTTGGGTCTTGTCTCAGTGTGAGCTAACAATGTAATGCCTACCAAACTGAGAAGGTATCCTGAGACCAAAGAACAAAGAAGGCAACTCCATAGAGTTTACAAGTTTATGATGATGATGATGATGATGATGATGATGATTAGTGGGTGGTTACTTACAGAGAGTGGATTGGGCAGACTACGATCCCATGCTGCACAGTTACTTTCTCTGAAACCTTGGGGATGAGCTGATGCCTATAAGGAACTTAGAGACTTTGGGTTATGCCAAAGACAGAAAGGCTGTGGAAATGGAAGATTCCCAGGTGCCTTGTCTGCACAGTTACTTTCTCTGAAACCTTGGGGATGAGCTGATGCCTATAAGGAACTTAGAGACAAAAGTGGGGTTATGCCAAAGACAGAAAGGCTGTGGAAATGGAAGATTCCCAGGTGCCTTGCAGCCTTCTGTTGCTTATCCTTGGGGTTGCTGGGGTCATTCCCCTTATCTTACACAAGCATAGCATTCTGCTACATTGCTAAGAAAACTGCAGGGGAAAGATTGTAATTATTGAAGCCAAAGCTCCTAAGGATGGAGTGAGCTCTGACCAGCATTCCTACAGGACCACCCTCAGAACTGTAGAAAAACAAGTTGCCAGGCAAAACTAACACCTTCAACTAGTGACAGGAATGAAGAAAGGCTGGAAACACTCGAGAGTTAATAATCTAAATAAAAGAGATTAAAAAAGCAAACCATAAAATCAAATACAAAGAGAACCAGATTAAGTCGACTGTGTATTGAAAATATAAACACACAGAAAATATAATCAGGTTACTTTTGAACATAGCACACTGAATTTATGTCCTTGATTGAACAAGAACAAATGCAAAGAAATCTTGAACTTTACATCATGGGCTTGTTGATGTGAACTATTTTTTTTGTGTGTATTGTAGGATAGACTAAATGAGTAAATATATTGGTGAGAACGAGAATCAGAGTTTTCATTGTGGGGGGCCAGGGAGATAAAAACAGAATGGCGGAAGGTGAAAAAGAACCTCTATGAAGTTGAGAAGTATCAGTATACACTAATGATTAGAAAAAAAGAAAGTCTAGCTCTGTCCATTGTAAAGGCTTAGTAACAGTAAACACACATACTGATATAGTTTGGATATGTTGTCCCCCACAAAGCCTATGTTGAAATCTGATCCCTAGTGTGCCAGTGTTGGGAGGTGTTTGGGTCATGGGGGCAGATCTCTCAACAGATTAATGCCTTCCCTTACGGTGGGGGTACTGAGTGAGTTCTCACTCTATTAGTTCCTGTGAGAGCTGGTTTGTTAAAAAGATCCTGGCACCTCTGCTCTCTCTCTCTCTTGCCTTCCTCTCACCATGTGATCTCTTTGGACCTGCTGGCTGCCCAGCTGTTTTCTGCCATTAGTAGAAGCAGTCTGAGGTCTGCACCAGATGCAGCTGTCTCAGAATCATGAGCCAAATAAACCTCTTTTCTTTACAAATGACCCAGTTTCGGGCTGGCCTGGTGGCGCACTGCTACAGCGTACCGCTTGGGAGTGTGGCGGCGCTCCCACCAAGGGTTCGGATCCCACATACAGACCGGCCGCTCGCTGGCTGAGTGAGGTGCCGGCGCAACACCAAGGGTTGCAATCCCGTTGCCGGTCCCGGTCCGGTACGGGCGCGACACTGAGGGTTGCGATCTGTTGCCGGTCACGAAAAAAGACAAAAAGGAAAAAAAAAAAAACAACAAAAAAAACAAATGACCCAGTTTCAGGTATTCTGTTATAGCAACACAAAAATGGTCTAGTACAATACGATTCTCACCTACAAGGTATCAGGGTTCCTTAGAGAAAAATGGTTGATTCCAGGTGTGGGCAGGGAAAGTTCAAGGTGAGCATGGTGTATCTTGTGTCTATAACCCGGAAATGGAAATGCTCCAAGACTGATGAAGTCATGTCAAAAAAGACATAGGAGTTAGGATGAAGGGGATTCCAAATTTGGCCAAATTTGGGACAATTTGAGCATAAAATAATTAGTAATGATCAAAATACATAGAAAAGTAAATCTGCGAATCTGTACTGATAGAGAAAGAGAGGAAAGCTTTTTATTTTTATTTTATTTTATTTTTTTCCCTTTTTGTCTTTTTTCATGTCCGGCAACGGACCGCAACCCTCAGTGTCGCGCCTGTACCGGACCGGGACCGGCAACGGGATCGCAACCCTCGGTGCTGCGCCCGCCCCTCGCTCAGCCAGTGAGCGGGAACCGGTCTGTGTGTGGGATCTGAACCCTCGGCGGGAGCGCTGCCGCGCTCCCAAGTGCGCCACCGGGCCGGCCCCGAGGAAAGCTTTTTAAAAGACACAAATGGGCCAACTAGTAAACATAGAAGAAATAATCAAATAAAAAATAATTTTGCAGCTCACAATATAATAATTGATTCAGGCAAGGATCATCAATGCATGCTAACACTATTAGATGAAAAATTAGAGTGTACATAGTCTCAAAGTATCACTTTTAAGTCATTTACTAATTACAAAGGGGAAAGATATTTCATTTACAATGAAGAGATCTGATAGCACATTAAATATGTGAACAAAAATAGCATCACCAAACATGGATGGACTTAGAGAAAATTATAAGTGAAATAAGCCAGGCGCAGAAAGAGAAATACTGCCTGTTCTCACTTATATGTGGGAGCTAATAAAAATAAATAAATAAACAAATACAAACAAATAAATGGGGGGAAAAAAGAAGATAAAACAATCACAATAATTCCTTGAACTTGTCAAGATAAGTGAACAAATATGATGTTGATGGGAGACGGAGGGGGGAAAAGGAGGAATTGGTAAAGGACATGAAAGTCAACTACACTGTACATTGATAAAATAATAAATAAAATAAAAAAATGAAAAAAACAAACAAAAAACAGCATCACCAAAAGTGATGCAACAAGTACTCAACATCTAGGTATAATTCCTGCCAGAAATGTTTAATCAGAATATAATGAAGAAACGATCAGATAATTCCTGAAATCCAGAATGTGGGGCATTTTATAAAAAAATTGGGCTGAGCTCTTTAAAAAAGTCAAAGTCATGAAAAACATCAATACCACCACCACAAAAAGGTATGGGAACTGTTCTAGATTAGAAGAGGCTAAACAACCTTAACATAATGCAATATATTAATAATGATCAGATCTTAGATTTGAAAAACAGCTATAAAAGGCTTTTCTAGGACAATAGGGGAAATTTGAATATAAATTGTATATTAGATGACATTGCTGAATTGTTAATTTTCCTAGGTAGATAATTGTGTTGTAGTTTTATATGAGAATGTTCTTATTCTCAGGGGATGCATGCTGAAATATTCAGGGGTAAAGTGAAGTGTCAGGATGTCTGCAGCTTACTTATTAGAAGTCACTTCCCATTTTCCCCCAAACCCATCTACCCGAGCCCTGGCCACCCACTAATCTGTTTTGTCTTTATGGGTTTGCCTGTTCTAGACACTTCATATAAATGGAGTAATACGGTATATGGTCTTTTATGACTGGCTTCTTTCATTTAACATCTATGTTGTACCTTGTATCGGTAACTTTATTCCTTTTCATTGCTAAATAATATTCCATGTTTGAATATGCCACATTTTGTTTATCCTTTCATCAATTGATGGAAATTTGGGTTGTTTAAATATTTGCCTATTGTGAATAATGTTGCTGTGAACATTCATTGACAAGTTTTTGTGTGGATATATATTTTCATTTCTCTTAGGTATATGCCTGAGAGTGGACTTGTTCATATGGTTATTCAATTGGTCATATGATTACTCTGTGTTTAACCCTTTGAGAAACTGGAAGTCTATTTTCCAAAGTGGTGAGCCATTTTACAATCCCACCAACAGTGTATGAAGGTTCCAATTTCTCTACACTACCCACACTGCCTTTTTGATTGTAGTCATTTTACTGGGTGTGAAGTGGCATCTCATTGTAGTTTGGGTTTGCATTTTCCTGATGGCTAATGATGTTGAGTATCTTTTCATGTGCTTATTGACAATTTATGTATCATCTCTGGAGAAATGTCTATTAAGATCATTTGTCCCCCACCCCCTTTTTAAAGAGACTTTATTTTTTTTAGAGTGGTTTTAGGTTCACATCAAAATACAGAAGAAAGTTCAGAGATTTCCCATAAACCCCTCACCCCATACATGCATAGCCTCCTCCATTATCAATATCCCCCACCAGCGTGGTACATTTGTTGCAACTGATGAATCTACATTGATACATAATAATCACACAAAATCCATATTTAGGGCTCACTCTTGGTGTTGTACATTCTGTGGGTTTGGATAAATGTATAAAGACGCATGTCTACATGGATAATATCATACAAAATAGTTTCATTGCCCTAAAAATCCTCTGTGCTTCACCTTTTCATTCCTTCCTCCCCACTAATTCCTGGCAACCACTTATCTTTTCCCTATCTCCATTCATAGTTTTGCCTTTTCCAAAATGTCATGTAGTTGGAGTATACGTTATCTTTTTCAGATTGGCTTCTTTCACTTAGAAATATGCATTTAAAATTCCTCCATGTCTTTTTGTGGCTTGATGGCTCATTTCTTTTTATCATTGAATAACATTCGTATGGCATAGTTCTGCCGATGACACCAATTGTAGAGCTAGGGCTAGGGTCTGGAGCTCACAGACCCCTCGAGCCTGTTCACAAACCCTTCACACGCAGGTCTATGAGCTAGGTAACTAGCAAAAAGGTCCTTGGAGTCTTGGTTGAATAAGGAATAGTCTTTATTCAGCACACACAACACTAAGAGTTAGGCGGTACAAAGGAGAAACTCACAAACTCCACCAATACCGGCAAAGTCCAAAGTAAAGCTAAAACTGAGTAGCTGCCAGCAGAGTAAACATGCTCTATTTTTAGATGCGAGCTCTGCCCCCACTGCTTCACAAACTGCAGAACACACACAAAAACAATGAACTAGAACGATACATGGGTGCACATGCACACTAACTCCACCCACACACAACTTGTTAACAAGAAATGTCCAGGCAGCCCGACTAAATGATCCTATTTTCCCCACGATTCCAGTCTGTGGATGTACCATTTTTTTGGTTTGGGCCTATACATAAAATGAATGTGTTTTATTAAAGCACCTTAAAGTCTTATTTTCAAATTTTACAAATACACAGTAATTCTTTAAATAGTTTAGTTCCTATACCCTAGATATAAAATTCAGACATTTTCAGCATTAAATAGTGACACATAACAAGTTTCAGATATTTATTAACCAGCTAAATCTCAACACAATATATCATCATGATTTCATGCATTTGGAGGAGAAATATTTCCTGGTTATGTGGAAAATTGTGTGGATGGCTTCTGGGAGGCCTTCATTCTAAGCAGCTTTATAGTGAACTATTTCATTTAGAAGTCCGGGCCTTCTTTCTTCAACTTTTTGTAGTCCACATTCACCAAATAGAACTTGTACTGATCACTGGGACCAAGTTTGTCCCAGGGTTCTGGATTATGCTTTCTGTTCCAACTGACATCTGGATGAAACAATGCCAGATGCAAGACATACAGTCCTGCTCTAGTACCTTCAACTCCAATAAATAAGAAGAGGGGAATCAAGCTCAGATGCTTCTAGGCCTGACTGAGGATCTGGTGGAGCATGTTTGAGGTGGAGAAGAACGAATCTGCCAGACCTGGGACTAAGTGTGGATGTACCACAGTTTGTTTATTCATTCATCTACTAAAAGGACATCTTGGTTGCTTCCAAGTTTTGACAATTATGAATAAAGCTGCTGCAAGTATCAGTGTGCAGGTTTTTGTGTGGGCATAAGTTTTCACCTCATTTGGTTTGGTACCCAGGAATATGATTGCTGCATTGTGTTTTAAGAGTATGTTTGGTTTTGTAAGAAACTGCCAAATAGTTCTCCAAAGTGGCTGTACCATTGAGTATTCCCACCAGCAATGAATGAGAAATCCTGATACTCCTCATCCTCATAGGCATTTGCTGTTGTCAGCGTTTTGGATTTTGGCCCTTCTCAGAGGTAGTGGTATCTCGTTTTAATTTGCAATTCCCTAATGACATGTGATGAACATCATTTTATATGCTTATTGCCATTTGTATATCTGGTGAGGTGGCTGTTCAGGTCTTTTGCCCATTTTTAATTGGGTTGTTTGTTTCCTTATCGTTGAGTTTTTTTTTTTTTTTGTCTTTTTCCGTGTCCGGCAACGGATCGCAACCCTCAGTGTCGCCCCCGTACCGGACCGGGACCGGCAACGGGATCGCAGCCCTCGGTGTCGCTCCCGCACCTCGCTCAGCCAGTGAGCGGGAACCGGTCTGTATGTGGGATCCGAACCCTCGGCGGGAGCACCGCCACGCTTCCCAAGCGGCGCACTATAGCAGTGCGCCACCGGGCCGGCCCATATCGTTGAGTTTTAAGAATTCTTTGAATATTCTGGATAACAGCCCTTCATCAGATATGTCTTTTGCAAATATGTCCTCCCAATCTGTGCCTTGTATTTTTATCCTCTTGATAGTGCCTTTTGCACAGCAGAAATTTTAAATTTAAATAAGTACGAATTATTATTTTTTTCAAGAATTGGGCCTTTGGTATTTAGCTAAAAAGTCATTCCAAACCCAAGGTCATCTAGATTTTCTTCTGTGTTATCTTCCAGCAGTTTTATAGTTTTGTGTTTTACATTTATGTCTATGACCTTTTTGAGTTAATTTTTGTGAAGGGTGTAAGGTCAGTGTCTAGATTCATTTTTTTTGTATATGGATGTTCAGTTGTTCCAGGACCATTTGTCCAAAAGACTTTCTTTCTTTTCTCCATTGTATTGCCTTCACTCTTTTGTCAAAGGTCAATTGACTATTTATGTGGGCTTATTTCAGGGCTGTCTATTTTCTTTTTCTTTGATCCAATTGTTTATTCTTTGCCAGTAACAAACAGTCTTGATTACTGTAGTTTTATATTAAGTCTTGAAGGTAAGCCTTCTGATTTGTTCTTCTTCAATATTGTGTTGGCTATTTTAGGTCATTTTCATTTCCATTTGAATGTTAGAATCAATTTGTTGACATCCACAAAATAACTTTCTGTGATTTTGATTGGGATTGCATTGAATCTATAGATCAAGTTGGGAAGAACTGACATCTTGACAATATTGAGTATTCCTATCCACGCATGGAATATCTCTCCAATTACCTAATTCTTTAATTTCTTTCACCAGATTTTAGTAGCTTTCCTCATATAAAGGAAATACATAATTTTTTAGATTTCATATACGTATGTTTTTAGATTTAAACCTGAGTATTTTATTTTTGGTGTGCTAATGTAAATGGTATTGCATTTTTGATTTCAAGGTCCATTTGCTCATTGTTGGGATATAGGAAAGTTATGACTTTTGTATATTAACCTTGCATTGCAACCTTGCTATGATCACTGTTAGTTCCAGGAATTTTTTTGTTGATTGTTCCAGATTTTCTTCATGGATGATCATGTCATCTGTGAACAAAGACCGTTTTATTTCTTCGTTTCCAATCAGTATACCTTTTATTTCCTTTTCTTGTGTTACCACATTGGGTGGTACTTTCTGTATGATGTTGAAAAGGAGTGGTGAAAAGGAACATCCTTACCTTGTTTGTGATCTTAACAGGAAAGCATTTAGTTTCTAATTAAGTATAATGTTAGCTGTGGGCTTTTCGTAGATGTTTTGTATCAAGCTCTTATATTCTTAGTTTGATGAGAGTTTTTATTTTTTATTTTTATTTTTATCATTAATAGGTGTTGGATTTCGTCAAATGCTTTTTCTGCATCTATTGATATGATCATATGATTTTTCTTTTTTAGTCTGCTGATGTGATAGATTACATTAATTGATTTTCAAATGTTGAACTAGACTTACATACCTGGAATAAATTCTACTCGGTCACAGTGTATAATTATTTTTATACATTGTTGGATTCAATTTGCCAGTATAATTGTGCTTCAGTCGCCATGGGGGATTTGTTTCAAGACCTCCTGTGGATATCAAAATCTGTAAATGCTCAAGTCCCTAAATATAAAATTGCATGGTATTTGCATGTAACCTATGCACACCCTCCCATATACTTTAAATCATCTCTAGATTACTTATAATACCTAGTACAATGTAAATGCTATGTAAATAGTTGTCATACTGTATTGTTTAGGCAACAATGACAAGAAAACAAAGTCTGTACATGTTCAGTACAGACAAAATATATATTTTTTAATATTTTGATCTGAGGTTGTTTGGATACACAGATGTGAAACCCACGGATATAAAGGGCCAACTGTGTTTTGTTAAGGATTTTTACATCTATGTTCATGAAGGATATTGATCTGTATTTTTCATGTAATATCTTTGGTAATATCTTTTCATGTAATATCTCTGGTATTAGGATAATGCTGCCTTCATAGCATGAGTTAGGAAGTATTCCCTCTGCTTCTATCTTTTGGAAGAATTGTAGAGAATTGGTATAATTTCTTCCATAAATGTTTGGTAGAACTCGCTAGTGAAGACAGCTGGGCTTAGTGCTTTCTGTTTTGGAAGGTTACTAATTATTGATTCAGTTTCTTTAACAGATATGAGGGTACTTCAAATAGTTCATGGAAAAATTCGTATTATCTTTTAATTCTATTTTTCTATGAACTTTCTGAAGTACTCTCGTATAGGTCTATTCAGATTGTCCATATTTTCTTGTGTGAGTTTTGGCAGATTGGTCCATTTAATCTAGGTTATCAAATTTGTGGGCATAGAGTTTTTCATAATATTCCTATATTATCTTCTTAATGTCCATGGAATCTCTAGTAATGTCCCCTTTTCATTTCTGATGTTAGTAATTTGTATCTTCTCTCTTTTCTTAGTTAGCATGGCTAGAGCCTATTTGATTTTATCTATCTTTGCAAAGAACCAGTTTTTGGTTTCATTGATTTTCTGTATTGATTTATAATTTTTAATTTCATTAATTTGTGCTCTAATTTTGTTATTTTTTTACTTCTGCTTACTTTAGATTTTGGATTTTGCTCTTCTAGTTCCCTAAGGTGGAAACATAGATTTGATTTTAGATCTTTCTTTTCTAACATGTACATTCAATGCTATAAATTTTCCTCTATATACATTTATTAAATCAACACCAAAGCCACTTCATTCCAAAGGCTGAAAATTAATTTTTTTCCATCCCAAATTATGTCTAGTCACATTGCCAAATATAGCATATCAGAGGTTCTGCATGAATGAAAATATTAAGCTATTCTAATAAAGTCTCTGAAAATATGAAACTGCTCCAAATGTGAATATAAATCCTCTCTCATTATAAAATTCCCATGAAGAAATGGAAATCCTGAGATGAAATCTCCTTGCAAGTTTAAGCCCAGAGACAAGTATGATGGAATTAAAATACAAAATCAAATTCTTTTGCTCTTGTGAGTTAAAGATCCAAAGTCTAAAATTCTTCATGTCTAAAACCCATTCTCTTTTTCTACTTGATTTTAGCCAGGGGCTGTATGCTTGAATGGGACTGGGGTTGTTTCTGTAGCTATGTTTTCAGCTGGCTCTAATGGAAGGCATGTGCTTTCTTCAGGATTTCAGATATAGTGCCTGTTCAGAGCCAAGTTTCTCCTGAGTCTTCTACTTGAGAAAAGTTCAAAGTGCTCACAGGCTCTCTATCTTTACCACAGGTTTAGAAAAGGAGATATTTCTACCCCAAGAGCAGAAAATGGGGAAAGGCCAGTCTCCAGTTTGCTTCAGCTCCAAAGAAGTCAGAAGATGGGAAGTAAATAAGCCCTACAGTGGAGACTTACAAGCAGGAGAAAACCCACACTCAACCACTCCCCTACATCTCAAAACAACCTCTTGGGTTGGTACTTTCCTTTTGCATCCTAAAAGAGAAAGAGCATAAGAGGACACTCCTTAGATTATAATTCTTCAACTCTGAAGTTTCTAAGCAACTGCCTGAGATCGGTTAGTCCCCATTCATTTCTCATCCCTCATGAGCACAGGACTTCAGTGCTAACCTGATTTTAATCCTGCACCTAGACTACAGGAGTGCTGGTAAAGTCTTAGCAACCAGCTTGTGTGTGGGGGTGGGGTGGGGGTGGGGGGTGGGGTGGAGACCTGATTTGTAGAGTTTGCTGATTTCTGTGGTATAAATACTCCCACCATGGCTGATTTCAGTCTGCCAACTAAAGGTTGAGTTGGAAGATGTGCAGTAGCAGAACGTTGTATAGTATAGTATCTCCACCACGCAGGTCCAATAGATATAAATAACCTCAAGGACATAGACAATAGCAAAATTGTAGTAAAACAATTAAAAAGTGGTTATGTTTGTGTATTTATTGCTTTAAAAAAACTTTTTGTTTTTTATTATTATTATTTTTTTCGTTAAATTTTTATTTTGTCAATATACAATGTATTTGATTATTATGGCCCATCACCGACACCTCCCTCCCTCCTCCCTCTCAAAAACTTTTTATTTTGAAATAATTATAAACTCACAAGAAATTGCATATGCATAGTACAGGGAGGTTCTATGTACCCATCTGCCAGCTTCCTCCAGTGGTAGCGTCTTACTTGTATATTACCAAAGTCACGAATTTGAGATTATGTTGTAAGCCCAGAGACAAGTATGATGGAATTAAAATACAAAATCAAATTCTTTTGCTCTTGTGAGTTAAAGATCCAAAGTCTAAAATTCTTCATGTCTAAAACCCATTCTCTTTTTCTACTTGATTTTAGCCAGGGGCTGTATGCTTGAATGGGACTGGGGTTGTTTCTGTAGCTATGTTTTCAGCTGGCTCTAATGGAAGGCATGTGCTTTCTTCAGGATTTCAGATATAGTGCCTGTTCAGAGCCAAGTTTCTCCTGAGTCTTCTACTTGAGAAAAGTTCAAAGTGCTCACAGGCTCTCTATCTTTACCACAGGTTTAGAAAAGGAGATATTTCTACCCCAAGAGCAGAAAATGGGGAAAGGCCAGTCTCCAGTTTGCTTCAGCTCCAAAGAAGTCAGAAGATGGGAAGTAAATAAGCCCTACAGTGGAGACTTACAAGCAGGAGAAAACCCACACTCAACCACTCCCCTACATCTCAAAACAACCTCTTGGGTTGGTACTTTCCTTTTGCATCCTAAAAGAGAAAGAGCATAAGAGGACACTCCTTAGATTATAATTCTTCAACTCTGAAGTTTCTAAGCAACTGCCTGAGATCGGTTAGTCCCCATTCATTTCTCATCCCTCATGAGCACAGGACTTCAGTGCTAACCTGATTTTAATCCTGCACCTAGACTACAGGAGTGCTGGTAAAGTCTTAGCAACCAGCTTGTGTGTGGGGGTGGGGTGGGGGTGGGGGGTGGGGTGGAGACCTGATTTGTAGAGTTTGCTGATTTCTGTGGTATAAATACTCCCACCATGGCTGATTTCAGTCTGCCAACTAAAGGTTGAGTTGGAAGATGTGCAGTAGCAGAACGTTGTATAGTATAGTATCTCCACCACGCAGGTCCAATAGATATAAATAACCTCAAGGACATAGACAATAGCAAAATTGTAGTAAAACAATTAAAAAGTGGTTATGTTTGTGTATTTATTGCTTTAAAAAAACTTTTTGTTTTTTATTATTATTATTTTTTTCGTTAAATTTTTATTTTGTCAATATACAATGTATTTGATTATTATGGCCCATCACCGACACCTCCCTCCCTCCTCCCTCTCAAAAACTTTTTATTTTGAAATAATTATAAACTCACAAGAAATTGCATATGCATAGTACAGGGAGGTTCTATGTACCCATCTGCCAGCTTCCTCCAGTGGTAGCGTCTTACTTGTATATTACCAAAGTCACGAATTTGAGATTATGTTGCTTTTGTTTTTAGTTTTTAAATTAAAAAAAATTTAATTGTGGTAAAATACAGATAAAATTTACCATCTTAATAATTCAGTAGCATTAAGTATATTCACATTGCTGTGAAACAGATCTCCAGAAAATTTTCATCTTGCAAAACTGAAACTCTGTACCTATTAAACATTAACACTCCGTTTTCTTCTCCCTCAGCCTCTGCCAACCACTCCTTACTTTATGTCTATATGAATTTGACTACTCTAGATATCTCATGTAAATGAAGTCATAATTATTTGTCTTTTTATGACTGCCTTATTTCAAGTGTCCTTTGGTTCATCCGTGATTCATCCATGTTGTAGCATGTTTTGGAATTTCCTTCCTTTTTAAGGCAAAATGATAGTCCATTGTACTGTATGTGTATACCACACTTTTCTTATCCATTCATCTGTCCATGGACACTTGGTTGCTTCCAGCTTTTGGCTATTGTGAATAATGCTGCTATGAACATGAGCATTGCCTTTGTTTTAAATATAATTTATTTAATTACAAGTTTATGCATGGATGAACTTAGAGAAAATTATGTTAAGTGAAATAAGCCAGGCACAGAAAGAGAAATATCACATGTCCTCACTCATAGGTGGGAGCTAAAAAAACAAACAAAAATAAGTAAATAAAAGAAAGGTACAACAATCACAGTAATTCATTGAAATTTCAAAAGGAGAGAACACAACTGAGGCCACTAGAGGTGAGGAAGGGGAAGGGGAGGTTAGAGATAAATTGATAAAGGGCCACAAAACATGATTACATTGTGTAATGCTGAATATACTATCCTGATTTGAGCATCACATATAACATATAGATATTGATATTCAATGCTGTGCCCCAAAGATATGTACAGCCAGTTGTGTTTCGATATAATAAAATTATAGGTTTATATAATTTAATTCTTATTAATGGTTGTATTTAATAACTAGCTTGCAAAATTCCTGAAAATTTAACAATTGGCTATTGAGGGTCACTATAGCAGCTCCTACATACCAGTGGATCTGAGTCATTTCAGACATGAGAATGGGCACTATTTGTTCCAAGACAGTAACAGAGGAGAAGCAAAAACAGAACTCCAACAGTTCCCCTTCTGTTTTGTCATTTCCTGCTGGACTGCCTCCTGTCCATGCACATGCCAGTTCAGAAAAATCAGGGATTTTTCTCAATTTTCCTTTTCTACATCCTTGGGGTTGATCTTGGGGGAGGGGGCCAGTGTTCCTGATAGTTCAGCATCTTGTCCGTGTATGTTATTTCTAGATTTGCAATAATGTTTTCAATAATGAAGTGTGATAATAGAATGCCTGTCCCTTTCGTAGGAGTATGATTTGCTAACGCTGTGCTCCATGCTTGCTGGTGCCCTTGTCATGGAGGAGAGACTGTGTCTGTGCCTTGTGAATGAATCTTTCTTGTTATGTCAAGAGCATTTCCAAGGGATAGGCATCTTTTCACTTGTCCACAGCGATTTTCCTCTTTTAGACAATTGCCAACTCTGGATGTAGAGAATCATCCTGGGAGGCTTTGTGGACTGTGTTAGTTTAATGAGGTTAGAGTATTGCTGTTTCCATTGCAAACTGGGAGAATGAACCTTAGGAATTAATAAAGATACCACTCAAGTAGAGTAAAAAAGGCCTTATTTTATTCATGGTTTGCATTTGAGTGTTAATTTTTCAGAAAATGTTTGATGTGTATTCTTTTAAGTGCAGCATACAATTAGAAGTTGTAGTAGGCCACTTACATGGTACAATTATACTTTTGGTGAGTGCTATTCATAAATATTAGTCATGCACTTTGGGGACTCATTAAATTTGATTTAGGCAACACATTAAAAAATTTATAGATCTGATAGGATGTTGTAATTAATCCCTATTTTTCTACAGGGAAGAAGCTGAGAAATGTAGCATCTTATGAGGTATTAGTGAGAGACTAAGTAGAGGGGAAAACCTCAGGAAGGCAGGTGTGCAGGGCTAGCTGGCAGGTCTGTGTGACCCGAGGGGACACTCCAGGAGGTATGCAAGATGGCCTGATTCCCTGAGGCTCACCAGAGACTGTACGCCCAGCAGACTGGATCTGTTCACTTTTTTCCTCCTCTTTTCTGAGAACTATGTGACAGTTTTGGGGCAAGAGAGCCTCTTTCTCACCTTGGGTATTTTGTGACTTGGTACTTTTGCCAATCATTTTAGTAAGCTTTGCAAGTATATCCCTGTGCTTCTTTTCCTGATTACACAGTGTGTACCACCCGGTACATTTGACCATTTACTTAATGAATAAATTTATCTCGAGATTCCCACTACTTATTCCACCAATGTGTTATTTCTACTTAGGAAATAGACATTGCCTCCTGTTCAAGAAACATCAGTCAGTTCTTAGGCAGAAAGTCTTACATGCAAGAATATTATTTAAGTGTATTAGAAAAAACCTTAAAGACAAATTTTAGAAATAAGGCAATAAGTAAAGCTTTTAAAAATTTTTCACCCCCTCCTCCCCCCATCGCCTGCATTGTTTGCAAGGGAGTTTGGCTTTTAGAAGTAGTGGCTCACTAAATTGAGAGAACAAACTGGTTTTAGAGCTTGATATATGGCAGTCAGCAATTCTAATTAGTTGACATTTGAGTCAGTTTTGATTTTTTTTTTTTTTTTAAAGATGACCGGTAAGGGGATCTCAACCCTTGGCTTGGTGTTGTCAGCACCACGCTCAGCCAATGAGCAAACCGGCCATCCCTATGTAGGATCCGAACCCGTGGCCTTGGTGTTATCAGCACCGCACTCTACCGAGTGAGCCACGGACCAGCCTCAGTTTTGATTTTTTAAAAAAGAAAAGTCTTTCTGTGTTTTAGTAAAGGAAGGCAGGATGTTCCTATTATTCATGGCTTATCTTGGAATGCAAGGCTTTTGGGAATTTTAGTCTTGTTTTCAGACTGTGTAAGCAAAATTGTTTAGGTAAATGGTGGACAGAGTTAGCCAAGGGTAGGATGTCAGTTTTTCTCACAAGGGTAATATTTATTAGCTTAAAGATTGGAGGTAAGTGTTGATTCTGTGTGTGTGTGCATACACCCCTACCCCCACCCTCCCTTGATTATGAGAGTCTTATCACCTGTGGTAGAATTCTCTGGGCTCAGAAGAGAAAAATTAGCAGTTGGGAAAACCAGAAAAAGATTGAGGGAGCTAAACACTGAGAGAGGCTCCTGGCTTCATTCATGCCCCTATATACCCTTATACTTTTCTTCCCAAATACCCCATTCTTCCTTACTTTTTCATGTCATTTTAAAGAAAAATTAACTGCATGGATTTCCACAAAATGAAGATTCATTTGGGTTAATAAGTATCATCATTAAAAATATGAAAAATCTGGAGGGTTAAATGACTACTCAGTCATTTACAGTCAGGTTGAGTGAGTAATTATGCTTATTTATTCTTCCTGAGCCAAATGGAGTTCTGCTCTTAGGATAATTTACCCAGCTACATCATATTTACTTATATTTAGATTATATATTAAATTCATGCACTAATACACATTATAAGAAATCAATTTGAGTATATATGGAGTAAAAATCCAATCCACTTACATATCTCGTCAATTTCCTCACTCCCCATAGGTCTAAACACACAAATATGGTTTTTTGTTTTTGTGGGTTTTTTTGGTGGCTGGCAGGTACAGGGATCAAACTCTGGACCTCAGTGTTATCAGCACCATGCTCCAACCAACTGAGCTAACCAGCCATCCCCCAAATATATTTTTTACTGAACAATATGTCTTGAAGATATTTCCAGACCAGTATACATTGATGAGTTAAAATTTAAGCAGATTGTTTCGTGGTATCACATGGGTGGAAATAAAAAAATTATACACTAATGTGATGAGGTAGATTGATTTAGCTTATGCCATTTTTACTGTTTGAAAAGTGTTCTTGTTTGAAAGCCGCCCAACACCTGTGCTGAAAATTGAAGGTTAAAAATTATCCTATACTTACAAAAGTTTTAAGTTCTGCCTGCCTTTACTGTTTCCTGCCTATGCGGTCCCTGACTGATAACACGAAGATCTGTATCCGTATGTATCTGGACAACCTAAGGAGGAAACTGCCCTGTGAAAGTTTTTGCTGTCCCTAAGTGACTAACTGGCTTCTTTCAGCTTCTGTTATCAGCTTGCGCTAGGCCTCCCCAATCCCCCTCCTCATGCCAGGAGGGTATGTATGTATGTATGTATGTAACTATATGATAACTGTAAGTATGTGACTATATGATTTTTTGCCTGTGAGACTATGTGCCTTTAAAAGACCCCTTAAACTTAAACTCAGGGCTGCTTCCTTCCAACGCTTTCTTGGAGGAATAGTCACCGGCCAGCCAATAAAACTCCCCTTTTAATTTCTCAGTTGGGTGTTCTGGTTCCTTTTCCATGCAGCAGCCTCACAACATTAAAGTTCAGCTTTGGTTAAAATGAGAGAGAAAAAGAATCATAGTTTCCAAGCCTCAATGATTTTTAATAAGGAATATTGAGGAAGAAAAAAAAAAAGGTGGAGGAACCAAGGGCAGCCACCTCCATCCAGAAGCAGGTAAGAGAGCATGTCCAAAACACTACTTCTGCATAGGTGGCACACACCACAACCACCACCACAGCCACAGCTGATGCAAAAGTGGCTTGGCACCACAGCAGTAGCCACAGCCACCCAGCAGGCAGCCTGCCACACAATCAACACATTGACACAAGGTGAGTCATTACTGGAGACTGAAAAAAGAAGAGGCTGTCTCTCTCATCAAAGCCCATTCCAGAGTAACAGAAGCAGCAACTGCTCTGCCAGATGACCAGACATTGACATAGAGATACTAGAAATATGAAAACCCAAGAAAATATGACACCATCAAAAGAATACAGTAATTCTCAAATACCAGATCCTGTAGAGCAGGAAACCCTTGAAATGACTGAAAAAGAAATCTGAGCAACAATCTTAAGGACACTCACTGAGATACAAGAAGACTCAGACAACACAATGAAATGAGAAAAAAAATCCAGGATATGAAGAAGGAAATTTACAAAGAGATTAATACCTTAAAAAAGAATGTAGCAGAACTCGTGGAACTAAAAGATGCACTCAACGAGATAAAAAACACAACTGATAGCTTAAGTAGCAGGCTAGAACAAACAGAAGAAAGAATTTCTAATGTTGCAGATAGTCTTTTCAAAATAACCAAGGTAGACAAAAAAAAAAAAAAATTAATAAATGGAGAAAATCTAAGAGAGGTAGCAGACAACCTTAAGCACACAAATGTTCAAATCATGGATGTTCCAGAAGGGGGGAAAAAAAGAAAAGTCATGGGAAACCTATTCAATGAAATAATAACAGAAACTTTTTAAGTATAGGGAGAGACATGGACTTTCAGATCTAGGAGGCTCAAAAATCCCCAAACAGATTCAACCCAGAAAGATCCTCTTCAAGACACATTATAGTCAAACTGGTAAAGCTCAAAGACAAAGAGAATCTTAAAAGAAGCCAGAGAAAAGCATCAAGTCACCTATAAGGGAGCCTTATCAGGCTAACAGAATACTTCTCAATAGGAACTGTACAGGCCAGAAAAAGTGGGATGACATATTCAAAATACTAAAAGAAAAAAACCTGTCAGCCACTAATACTATACCAACAAATCTATCCTTCAGAAATGAGGGAGAAATAGTGTATTTTCCAGATGAACAAAAACTGTGGGAATTCACCACTACATGACCAGCCCTACAAGAAATCCTCCAGGAAGTCCCACATCTGGAATCTGAAAAACAATAAACACTACCACGATTACACAAGAAAAAACAAAACCCACTGGTAGGAGAAAAATGCAAATGAGAAAGAAAAAGAAACTAAATTATACCACCACAAAAAACCACAGTGACAATGAGATAATGCCCCTACTTTATTTCCAATTTTAGTAATTTTGGTCATCTCTCTTTTTCTCTTGGTCAGTGTAGATAAAGGTTTGCAAATTTTGTTGATCTTTTTAAAAGCATCAACTTTTGGTTTTGTTGATTTTCTTTATTGTTTTTTAATTCCCTATTTAATATATTTCTGTTTTAGTATTTATTTCCTACTTATTTTTTGTTTAGCTTGCTCTTTTTTATTTTCTTAATGTAGAAGTTAATATTACTGACTCGAGATTTTTCTTACTTTTAATATAGGTATAAATTTTCCTCTATGCACTGCATGAGCCTGGCATCCTATAAATTTTGATGTGTTGTGCTTTGATTGTAATCTCAAAGTACTCTCTAACTTCTCGGTGATTCTTCTTTTTACCCATTGTTTACTTAGGAGATTGTTATTTAATTCCCACACATTTGCGAATTTTCTAAATTTCCGTCTGTTATTGTGGTCAGAGAACATATTTTCTATGATCTTAGCCTTTTAAAATGTATTAAGACTTGTTTTGTGGCCAAAAAACAAAACAAAACATGAAGCTGTTTATCAAATTAATTTTCAAGAGGAAGGAAGGAAAGGAAGATAAAGTAGGAGGTCTTCAAAAAGTTCGTGGAAAGGTTAATATTATATTGATAATATAATATTAACTTTTTGAAGTATCAAAACTTTTTGAAATATCCTTGTATGCTTACATTTGGTGATCTCAAGAATATGGTGGGCATGACTTGCACCCCAAGATTCTTTAAGGTTAATTTTATATGTTCTCTTCTCTTGCAAACATGATTATAGTTTCTTTTAAATTTTAAGTGTGATACCAGCCAGCTACTACTATAGCTTTTTTTTTTTTTTTCAATTTTAATACATGTGATACCAACCAGCCTGTCAACTTAAGTGAATACAGGCTTTTTTACAGGAAATTGTAATTTGCTCAAGGGAATTGTATTTGTTCAGGAGGTTAAAAATATTCACTAACCTCATGATAATTAACCCATTAATATGATCTTACTCATCTTTTTATAATTAATACGTTGCTGTATACATTATGTAAGTTCCCTTGTCAGGTAATAGAAAATACCTTGACTCAGAATTGTAGGTAGGCTTTTCTTCTTGATGGCTGAACACATTAAAAAAATTGGTGTCTCTAGAAGATTTATTTTCCAAAACAAAATACAGAATATCATTCTTTAACAATAGTACGAAAGTACCATAATCTACATAATCACTCTTCTACTGATGAGCATTTAGGTTGATTTCTGTATTTAACTATTACAACGTCCTGCAATAAACATCTTTGTACACATTTTTGTAATTATGTGAGATAGCTACAAATAGCAGAGGTGTCTAGAATTGGAATTGCTATGTCAAATCATATGTGCATTTTACATTTTGAAAGAGAAATTGCTCTCTTAAAAGGCTGTATATTTCCATAGACATATGAGATATCTGTTATTCAATACAGTCACCAACACTGCATTTTTAAAAAGTTACAGTTTTATTGAAATATAATTCACGTATCATAAAATTTACCTATTCAAAGTGTACAATTCAGTGGTTTTTAGTGTATTCACAGAGATATGCAGCCATTGCCACATCTAGTTTTAGAACACTTTCTTCACTCTGAAAAAGAAACTTCGTATCCATTAGCAGCCACTCCTCATTCACCCCAACTCCCTATCTCCCAGCCCTAGGCAGCTACTGATTTACTTTCTGTCTCTATAGTTTTGCCTACTATGGACATTTCACATAAACAGAATCACTTAATATGTGGTCTCTTGTGTCTGGCTTCCTTCACTTAGGATAACGTTTTCAATGTTCGTTCACGCTGCAGCTTACATCAGTACTTTATTTCATTTTATGGCTGAATAGTATTCGATTGAGTGGATAGATCACATTTTGTGTATTCATCAGTTAATGAACATTTGGGTTACTTCTACTTTTTGACAATTATGAATAATGCTGCAATGAATATTTGCAGACAGTTTTTTTTTGTGGACATACTTTTTTTTCTCTAGGAGTGGAATTGTTGGGTCACATGGTAACTATGTTTAACTTTTTGAAAACCTGCCAAACTGTTTTCCACAGTGGCTATACGGTTTTACATTCCCATCAGCAAGATATGAGGCTTTCAATTTCTCTACATCCTTACCAGCACTCATTAATGTCTTTTTTTTTTTTTTTTTAAAGATAACCAGTAAGGGGATCTTAACCCTTGACTTGGTGTTGTCAGCACCATGCTCTCCCAAGTGAGCAAGCCATGGGCTAGCCCATTGTGTCTTTTTTGATGTTAGCCATCTTAGTGGGTGTGAAGTGGTATCTCGTGATTTTGATTGGTATTTCTCTAATGATGGATGATCTTTCTCTATGTGCTTTTAGGCCATTCACGTATCTTTGGAGAAATGTCTGTTTTGATTCTTTACTCACTTTTTTAAAAATCAGAATTTATTTATTTATTTTTAAAGTTTATTTATTAATATTAGTTTTTTACATTCTATGATGTTGCAGAGCAGTTGGGAGGGAGGGGGAGAGGAGAAGGGGGAAGGATATAGGGTGGGAGAAGGAGGAAGGAGGAGGGGTGGGGTTGAGGCCTGTGGCACCCACTCGTTCCTGCAGGGCAGATAGGGGGCTTCCGGCAGTGTCTTGGTCATTCCTGCGCTGGGTGCAGATGACAGGGAGGTATGGCTGAAGCCCTGACACCCACCGCCCCAGCACGGGAGCCCAGAGAGCTTCTTGCGGTGTCTCAGTGGTCACCGCTGGTTACGGGTTTTGGTGGGCATGGTTGAGGTCCTAGCCCTCTCTGCTTTCTGGCTTGGGAGCCCAGGGGATTTCTGGTCCTTCTACATGTTATAGGTGTTCTTTGGTGATTGAGACCTTTACTAGTTAACACCAAACTTTGTCTCTGGTCTGTGGGTATTTTTTTTTTCCTTCCAGTTCTGTGTTGGATTATTTGCTGTTCCTACCACTTAAACTCTGCACTGGAACCAATTTGTTGTCCTTTGCTTACTTCTAAAGTGGGGGAACTTCCTGTGGGGACGAGCACTTGAGTCATGTGGTTGAGCTAAATTGCTGCTTTGCTGCTGATTCCCTGGAGAAGGCTTCTTGTGCAGCTCAGGTTTTAATGGTTGACTTTACAGGTACTTCCGGCTCTTGTGAGGTCTGGTGCACCTGGGTTGTGTGGAAACTCTGGCCTGGACCTGAGTCTTTTCAGCAAACTGCACCCCCTGCAGTTTGATATTCCAGACCAGTCTCCACTATGTGGTCCTACGCTGACTGGAGGGCAGATCAGCTGTTCCTGTTGTGCCCCAGTGTTCCCCTGGTGGGCCCATCTCTCCCACCATGTGTGCTCTGAACACTTCCCCTGGGGTTGGGCTGTACTCTGGTCCCTTCCGATGACTCACTGGCCTCAGAGTGGCTCCCTTTTTTCAGTTGTTCTGGCTCTTCACTCCTATGTGGGTTCATGGGAACCCTATTAGTGGTCTTGCTGGCCTGGGGGCCACCAAGGCCCTCTTCTCCCCTGCCACGTCCAAACAGCTTCATCTGAAGGGCACAGCTGCGGCTTTTCCCAGCTCCTGCTCTGTGCATTCAGCAGCTCCAGCCCTGAAATGGCCAGGGCTCAAAACAGTCGGAATGGTTCTTTCTTTCTCTCATCATGGCTCCTCTTGCCTTCATGCACTCTATAAGTCTCTCCTCCTTTCCCCTGAGCTCTAAGGCTAAGCTTGGCTGTCATTGATTTTTAATAGCTATAAACTGGTTGATTTGTGGGAGAGAGTGATGCTGGCGACCATCTATTCTGCCATCTTGACCAGAACTCTTTACTCACTTTTAAGTTGGGTGGTCTTTTTACTTTTGAGTTGTATATTCTGGTTACAAGTCCCTTACCAGGTATACGGTTTGCAAATATTTTCTCCAATTCTTTGTGTGGTATTTTCATGCCAACATTGTGTTTTATTATTATTATTATTATTATTATTTTTTGGTTTTGGCTGCTGGCTGTACCGTGATCTGGTCCCTTGACCTTGGTGGTGTCAGCACCATGCTCTGCCAACTTTCCTGACCTGCCAACCCTTTATCAACTTTTTAATTATTATCAATCTGATAGGCAGAAAAGGTGTCTGTCTACTGAATTGCATTCCATTTTCCCCAGGTTGAACACATTTTTAGATATTTATTAGCTATTAATAGTGCCTCAAATGTGTGTTGCCTGTTCTCTATCTTGCCAAGTTTTTATTGTTTGGTACTTTCTTTTAAGAGGTCTAGCTAGCAAACACTTGAATAAAATATTCTGTTCTGGCCTCCTTCCTTGCCAAATTTTTCAGACTCCTAGGGGATTTCTACTAGAATGTGGCACTGCAGAGAGAGGTGGCTTCAACCTAGCTCCAGGTCCACGGTCCGCTGGCTTTTTTCCATCTTTTCCAGGTGGTGGCTCTGCCCAGCACCACACAGTGAGGGGCTCATGCACAGCATGTGGACACTCCTGCCATCTCCCTGCAAAGGACACCTCCTTCCTTCCACCCTCAGTGCACTTGGTAGCCTGGCTACCTATAGAAGAGGACAGACTCTGGGCGGGCATGATCCCATGGTCCTGTGGTCTCCTTGCTCCAGACCCCAGGTGGAAGGGTGAGCTGGGAAAGGTTCAGAGCAGAAACTCAAGATGTGGGGCTCTGGGGAGGGGCCCAGCTGACAGCGGTCTCACAAGGTCTAATAGTTAAATATTTTCTAACAAAAAACCAATAACCAATAACCATGTTTAACCATGTTTGGCATTTAAACCAATAACCATGTTTTATACACTATCAAATACATTTCACTTTGGAAAAAACTGAAGACAAGAAGAACATTAAATTCAACTTTATAGGTAGATGAATTAACCATCCGACATTTGCAAATCACTTTCCCTTAAAGTTATTTATGTCATCATTTTGCATCTGGTGACACTATACTCAAAAAACATAAATATTTAGCATGGATTTCTTATTAAAAGTGAGGCCTCTGGCTTTTATTTGCACTTTGCCTCTTTTTCTGACTAAAGGCATTGGTATTAGCTAATTCTGAGTTCTGAGCAACATCTTCTCATGCACTTCTCAGTATTCCCACAGGGGGGCAGAGCAGCACCATTAAATTAACACTAGTTCTTCTGAGCTGTTGGAATGCCACGTCTGCTGTCCTTTCCCTTACTGGACTCTGCAGTCTAATATGAAACCCTTTGAATGCTTTGTTTGAAGTTGTGGTTACTAAATTTACAAATCCCTCCTGAAGAACTTCCATACCCTCTGAGCACGTTGTGTGTGTGTACCTGTGTGTGTATTCAATATGATCAAGGCAAAAACTTAATGTTTACTCTGTAAAACTGCCTTTCATTTTGTCTGATGCTTCCCTCTAGCCTTGTGCTCGAGACAACCACTGGTTTTGCTGTGGTGACTCAGAAGTGTCCCTTTGAGAAAGCATGAACTTCGTGCTGCTCCTGTTTTTTTTTACTCCTTAGGTGTACAAGTGAAATTACAAAAAGATGTATACAAGGCTTACATGTTGTTGTCCCTTATACAGGGATCGAGACATCCCGTTGAAGATTTCCCTGCCTTCTAGACTAGTCTGTAGGTAGGTCTCTGTGAAGGCACTGGTAAACTAAAAAATAGCAAATGCGTCCATGTGTATGTATATATGTATATATTAAATGAGGATACATCGGCAAAATGCCCCAGTGAATACTTAGTTGCAGACCTGATCATATGCTGTTAACGTTTTGTGAAAGACAGCATTTACCTTGCTACCTTGCTCATAAAGCCTAGGACCTTCACTGACAGTATTTTTCTGTGACTTGATTAATGACAAAAAGTCTTTCCAACTCCTAATTTGAGCAGGATTGAGTTGTTTTTTGTGTGTGTTTAGAGCCTTGTTTGGCAGACCCACAGGCAAGCCACCAAATATTTGTTAAATACCATATTTTGAACACTCTGCTAACTTGGGGGATTTCAAACCAGTAAGGAATATAGACTTTACTAATGTACAGTGTGGGGTTGGGAGATTACATATAGGAGATAAGACCCGCAGATGTTGAACGACTGTTAGCATTCTAAATTTTTATCATTGCAAATGGATAAGAACTAAGGTTTTCCCAATTCTAAAATTTCAATTCTATGATTTAGAGGATAAAGAAAAGAATATATAACTAGATGCTACATTTTATGGCACAACTCTAAGTACTGGTTTGGAGGATTAATGACGACAATAATGATTAAATGTTAATATTTTGTTTCCAAAATTGTTACCAATGATTAATTAAGGTGCAAAAGGAATAATTTTTATTTCTTCTTTTTGGAAAAAAACACAACCAGAGTTTTTCCAACTTCTGTGGGTATTTTGATGTTTCATCAACAATAGTTACTCAGGATAAAAATTGAGCGTTGTAAACCCTTCTCAATGCCTATTTTAAATATATTAATTATCTTACAAATTTTCATTTTAATTCACTCAGCAAGTATTTTGGGAATGGCCTTCTATGTGCAAGGCACAGAGAGTGAAAAGACAAATCAAAATAAGGCCTTATTGTTCTACATTATGCTGTTGACTTTATTATATTTACTGTGATTTCTAAAGAAAAGGACTAGTTGTAGAATATGCTCTGCCTACTCTTCTCTCTCGGGATAACAGAAACATAGGGAATGAGTTTCTTGTGTGTCCACATAAAAGAGCCACAATATCTGTGGCTTCTCAGAAGCCAGAGGCTGTTCTCTGACCATAGTTTTAATATTGGCAGAATGTTCCTCTACACAAATGGCTTCCAAATCCACATCCCTAGCTTTGAACACTTCTTAATTCTAGTCATAAAATTCCAACCACTTAGTGGAAATGCACTTGGATCCCCTATTCACCTCAGCTGAACTTAACCATAAACCGCCGTCGTCATCCCCTTCATTTCCCCTGCCCAAAGACTTCTTTAATGGTGAGGACCATCACGATCGTGTTCACCTAGGGTTGCATCTTCGGTGTTATCTTAGACTTTCCTTTCTTCCTTTCATGCTCAGTCATTGATGCCGGTCAATTCTTACTTCATAACAACTCTCATATTAGGCTCCTCCTTCTGACTTGTGAAGTCATCGCTCTAAGTTTGAGCCCTTATCATCCGACTCTTCCCTCCTCACCTTCGGACTGTCTGTCCTCTAGGCTAGCCAGCCACCATTTCCATATCAGTCTTCAGAGAGTGTTACTTAGATCTCTAAAGGCATTTCCAGTTCAAAGATATTCGTATTCCTCTTATTTTTTGAATCATGCAAGGCCAATTTTTTTCTTTTTAAATTATTTATTTACTTATTTTTTATGTCATGACATCTTACTGTGATTTTAATTTGCATTACCACGAAACGGCTAACATCTTTTTAGGTGCTTAGTTGCCATCTTTTATCTCTTCTTCAGTGAAATGCCTATTCTGGGCCTTTGGTCATCAGATTTTCTTTGTCTTCTTCTCCCACTCTTTTTTTTTTTTCCCTTTTTTCGTGACCAGCAACGGGATCGCAACCCTCGGTGTCGCGCCCACACCGTGCTCAACCAGTGA
>NW_007727425.1:296611-301614 GCF_000696425.1 Galeopterus variegatus
CCGCCCTCGGTGTTGCACCTGCACCGCGCTCAGCCAGTGAGCGGGAACCGGTCTCCACATGGGATCCGAACCCTCGGCAGGAGTGCTGCCATGCTCCCAAGCGGCACACTTCTCCAGTGCGCCACCGGGCAGGCCCTTCTCCCACTCTTTTTAAATTTATTTTTAAATTGACAAATAAAAATGTTCTCATTGCAAAGAAATGGTAAGTTTTTGCAGTAATGAATATGCTAATTACCCTGATTTGATCATCACACGTTGTATACATGCACTGGAATATAACTCTATACCCCATAAATAGATATAATCAATGTGTGTCAATTAAAACATAAATTTAAAAAAATAAGCTATTTTCTGGGGTCTCTTTCCCTTATGCCTTTCTAAATTTTACATGGTTGTAGTTGTACTCTAAGTTCTATTCTTTGTATTTAGGATTATGTCATGTCCATTTTCTATACTGCTATAGAATCTTTATAATTTTTGATACTGGCATAATATTTAAAATGTAATTTTTAAATCACCTATGTTCTCAGAATATGTAATAATTCCTATTCTGATTTCAAATTTGTATTCAGTTTAATCCTTAACCCTTTCTGTGTTCAAAGAAAATAAATCCATAAACCAAAAACATAATTGACAAATAAAAATGGTATATATTTATTAGGTACAGTATGTGTTTTAAAATATGTGTACATTGTGGAATGGCTAAATTGAACTAATTAACATAAGCATTACATTATACACTTGTCTTTTTTTGTGTGGTGAGAACACTTAAAATCTACTCTTTTTAGCAGTTTTCAAGACTACAGTACATTTTTATTAACTATGGTCACCAAGTTGTATAACAGAGCTCTTAAACTTATTCTTCCTATCAACTGAAACGTTGTATCCTTTGACCAACATCTCCCCCCACCCCGCCCCAGCCCCTGGTAACCACCATTCTACTCTCTACTTATATGAGTTTAACCTTTTTAGATTCCATATATAAGCGAGCTAATGTGGTACTTGTCTCTCTGTGCCTGGATTATTTCACTTAGCATGATGCCCTCCAGATTCATCTACATTGTTGCAAATGGCAAAATTTTCTCCTTTTTTTGAGGCTGAGTAGTATTCCATTGTGATTATATAACACATGTTCTTTATCCCTTCATCTGTTGATGGACACTTAGGTTGATTTTATATCTTGGCTAATGTGGATAATGCTGCAATGAACATGGGAGTGCAGACATCTCTTTGACATACTTATTTCATTTCCTTTGGATATATACCCACAAGTGGGATTGTTGGATTATATGGTAGTTCAATTTTTAATTTTTTAAGGAAACTCAGTTCAAAAAATTCCATTATTCTTCTACTCAAGAACATTAGAACTTCTCTGTTATTTAGAAGATTAAGCCCAAATGGCATTCAATGATTTCCGGTCTGGTTCCAGCACACATTTGCAGTGTTGTCTTCTATTACACTCTTATCAGGACCCTCTGCAGCAGGCTTAGCAGTACATTCATACCTTAGTACTCTTCCATATCTTGTTTACCTGCTCTGGTTTTTTCTCTGTCTTCTTGTGTTAAGCACCTGTCCAAGCTAAGCCCTGGAATCATCTTTTTTTAAATTGAATCTTCCTTGTCTGCTCCACTTGCAGTGATCTCTCTACTGGCTGAATCGACAGCAGTGTCTATGCTCATATATGGCCTTCAGTGTGTGATGTTTATAATTCTTCCATTTAAATGGAAGCAGTCCATTATTCTCTATATCCTCTCCCTATTGCAGATAAAGCAGCGCTCAGTACATATTTGCTGACCAGACAACTGAATGAATGATTTAGTAAATGGACAATGAATGAAGAGCTGGGCCATGCTAATTTGGACTCTAGTCTGGCATATGATTTTGATCACTTAAAACTTCAAGAATGGCATTATATTTTTCCCAAACGCTTAGGCTGGACTGTAATCAAGTCAGGAAGAAGAGATCATCTGTCCCTCTGGAAGAAATTCTAGGCTTGGGAAATCAGTCAGGAAATTTCTGCTGGAGTGCCCAAAGAGCACATGGAGTTCTACATCCTTATGAGTCTCAAATCTCTGAATATTCCATTAAGACTGTAGGACATTTGCAGAGAGATAAAAGAGTTCAGCATTTGCTTTTTCTCTGTCTGGAATAAATGGAAAAGCAAAGGCTAACGTCCCTGATCTTCCCAGACTTCTGGGAAATGCCTCTATCTTGAAGGCACTAAGCATCCCTTGGGGTTCAGGGCTAAGAGTTTATCTGCCCAGATTGTTACACAAACAAGTCCACAGAATACTTAACAGGTCTATTGAATAACTTCCTATGGGTAATGGGAATAAGAAGGAAACTGATCAACTCTGTATTTTCTGTACTGACAGTATTATATGCCATTTAGACTTGTACATTTGTACTAAATAAGCATGGTGAAATAATAAGTTATTTTATTTTATTTTGAGATTGTTTTATTGTTCTATAGTTCAAAGAAGTGAAATAATTTGTCTGAAGAACTTCATTCTACTGCTAATCCGTTATCTATATTTCCCCTTGGCCTAATTTCCATGACCATCACTGCTTTAGATTCATGGGATTGCTGGCCAAACAAGTTGATTTTGTAGAAGCTCTCATTCCACCAACTTTCTATGACTGGTTTCCTACACAGCAGCAGAAAGAAGACTTCCTCTTCCATGTTTTTTTGGGGGGGGAAGGATAGGAGCCCTTTACCAACAGTGCGCTGGTGTTTTAGTGTGAGGCTGGTCTTTCACAATAATCAAAGAATACAAAACACTATTTCCATGTTCTCAAGTACATATTCTGAACCCACATATTCCTCTATTCCTTCTTTTCTTGGGAGGTCACTGAAGATCACTGTACCTGAGTCCCTGCTTCTGCTTATTTTTTAAGGCCCAAGCAGAAGTATTATATTTGCTTAGTCTTCTCTTCCAAAAACACCCTCTATGGAACTGTACTACATTTCCTAGTCTTTGAGGATTTCTAGGGCACCATGATTTCCAGCGAGTCTTTGTCAGCTTTAAAGAGATGACTAGTTAAGACAGTACCACCATGGTGACAGAGGCACCTCATTGAGAAATCAGTGACATCAATACATGGTTGACTGAAGATGAAGATGGGATACTGAAGATGACCCTTTTGACTAGGAAGCATTCATTCATTCAACAAATGGTTCCTGAGTACCTACTTTGTGCCAAGCACCATGCCAGTACCTGGGGAAAGTTCCTTCATGGATCTTATGTTCTATTAGGCAAGATGGACAATTGGCAAGCAGACAAGTGAATAAATAACATAATCGTACATTGCACTATGTGTTATTAAGGAAACAGTCAAGCATTGCAATTGGGTGGTCATGGAAGACATGGTGGCATTTATGCTGAAACTTGATTGGTATAAAGAAGCTACGCACATGAAAAGTTAAGGAAGAACTTTCCACAAAGATGGAACAGCAGGTGTTAAGGCCTTAATGGTGGGAAAATTTTGGGGTTTTCTAGAAACTGACAGGTTAATATGACTAGAGCATAGTGAACAAGGGAAAAAGTGACACTTGATGAGTTGGAGTGATGGGTGGGATCCAAATTATTTAGAGGGAATCTTGCAGGACAGGAATGTAGATTATTCAGTATGGAATTCTTAGTGGAATGGGAAAATCTGCAAGGTTTTAATCAGGGTAGTAAATTTTATTTTGAGGGGTTATTCTGACTGCTGTAAAGGGGTGGGAGTGGAGGAAAGTTAGATATGTACATACCAATGTCTTCTGTTTTCTCCTACAGGTCCACCTTGTACTCTTTTCTAGGAGGCTGATGTGTATGATCACTTAAACAGGGTTCCTATCCCCTCTGGTGTCCAGTAGGGTTTGACCAATAGTCAACTAGGGATCAGAGAAAAAGAGTGAGATGAGGCTAATTATTCTCCTGGTCTCTTCCCTACAAGGGCTGTTTTGCTCATCTAAGATCCTTGCTTCTCTCAATGTGGCCTCCTCTATATGACTCTTTCTCCTTTTGGGTTCTAGTATCCTTTCCCTCCCCTCTTCTCTTTTGATCCTGTTTGATAACAGCTCTGATGCTAGTAGCTTGGGTTTCTGCAATCCCTTGTTACCTACACCCTGTATCTTTGTTTGCAGATAAACCTTGAAGCTGTAGATCAGCAGGGTTGGACAGATTCTTTCACCTAAATCACTCCCAAGGATTCCTTCTTTCTCTTTGCGTAGAGCAGACCTGTTACCAAAGCCAGGAGAGAACACCAACTACGTGGAGGATAGCAAAGATCATTCCAGCCAAACACTTCTGTCCACTGCAACTTGGTATCATAGTTGCCAAGCAAACCACAACACAGTCAAGCACTGGGTAGAAGAACAATGCTTTTACTCACATAGGGAAGAGACAGAGAAAGATCACTTCCAATAAGGTGTGTTGGTCCCCGTGGCTAGCTGGTCCCCCAGCAGCCAGTGCAGGGCTATTGGCCTATGCACACCCCTCTTATGCCACAGTAGAGGATACTCCCCCTCCCCCATGGACTCTGAAACACTGAAAGCTGGGGGCATGCCTGAGGGCTTAAGCAGAACAAAGGAACACATGTTGAGCTTGAAATAGGGAAAAATATTCCCACATAAGGTGATATGCCTGGCACAGGCTATGTGGGCTTTTTTTTTTTTTTGTCTTTTGTCTTTTTCCGTGTCCGGCAACGGATCGCAACCCTCAGTGTTGCCCCCGTACCAGACCGGGGACCGGCAACAGGATTGCAACCCTCGGTGCTGCTCCCGCGCCTCGCTCAGCCAGTGAGCGGGACCGGCCATCACTATATAGGATCCGAGCCCGTGGCCTTGGTGTTATCAGCACCGCACTTTACCGAGTGAGCCACGGGCCGGCCTCATTGTAAATTCTTAAAACCTCTTCTCCATTATATTCTTTCAAGTGCAAACTCAAAGAAAAAACAAAAGCTCATCTCAGGCTTGTCTTTTATGACAGCAGTGTGGGAGGATTAATAAATGTTATGAG
>NW_007727425.1:305935-330821 GCF_000696425.1 Galeopterus variegatus
ATCTCAACCCTTGGCTTGGTGTTGTCAGCACCACGCTCAGCCAGTGAGCAAACCGGCCATCACTATATAGGATCCGAGCCCGTGGCCTTGGTGTTATCAGCACCGCACTTTACCGAGTGAGCCACGGGCCGGCCTCATTGTAAATTCTTAAAACCTCTTCTCCATTATATTCTTTCAAGTGCAAACTCAAAGAAAAAACAAAAGCTCATCTCAGGCTTGTCTTTTATGACAGCAGTGTGGGAGGATTAATAAATGTTATGAGATTTCCTGAAGAATAAAGGCACTTTTCAGAGTGAATATAAGTAGTTTTCATAGACACAGATACTATTTTCCTCAACGTAAGTTTTGATTTTCCCTAAGGTGAGTAGACCAGACAGCCAGGGTAACTAGTTAGTCATTTTATTGTAGTATAACCCAATGTGAATGGTGGTCCCAGGGGTCAGTTTTCAGTATTGACTGACATTGTATCTTCTTTTCATCTCCATGTTCCTTGTGTATTTCTAGTATTTTCTTCCTTCTAAACAAGTTGATGCCTGGGAAGTGAAGCTGGCAGAGTTTGCTCCAAACATCCGCATATATTCTCTACATAGGTTTTTGAGATGTATAAATAGCATAGAGAAGTTTTCTAAACTTCTGATCCACATAGTAGTTATCTGTGCCCCCTGGGATCCTTGCATCCATGTTTCTGTCCGTACTGGGGCTCTGTCGTCAGATGGAGTAAAGCTTACTAGTTGATTCTACGTGATTTAGGCTTATAGTGTCATATAAAGGAACCCTGAAACTCTTTTCTTCTTCTTCTCCTCCTCTTCCTTTTTAAAAAAAAATTCCACCTTCTTCATGATTTGGTGTTATTAAAACCCATCTGAGACTCTCCCTGGCTACAAAGGACTTTCACTTGCTTATTTTGGGATGTAGTGGGTATGTAATTGTCTCTATTTCCTCCTTCAGTATATTTACTACCATTTACCATTCTGACTCCTTCATATACCTTCCCAGGACATTTTCAAGTGTGTACGTCATTTACTTGACAGATTATTCCAAGTTATGTAGAGCCCAGTGAGAAGATCTGCTATAGCATGACTGAAGTTGGTCGTGGGGCTGAATGTAGAGGATTCATAAAGCAAATGTACCTCACAGGGCCTGGTTCCAAAGCCTTGCAGTTTCAAATATTGACCTTGCAAAGGACAGGAAATTTTCCCCAGGCTATTGAATCAATCTCTGTTGTAAGATAAGAATTGTTTTTTTCTTTTTTCCAAAAAAATGACCAGTAAAGGGATCTTAACCCTTGACTTGATGTTATCAGCACCACACTCTCCAGAGTGAGCCACGGGCAGGCCCACAAGATAAGAATTGTAACACAGCAAGGTTGCTGGCTCAAAGACAGACAAGTTATTTATCGATATGTAAAGTTACTAAAAAGCTGCTAGAGGGAAAAGGAATGTTTGCTAATTCAAGCCTTTGTTAGTGGATCACTTAATTGCCTAACAGAATGTCATCTGACTTGTTTTTACTGAATGTTACCAGCTTCTATTGTAAAACTTGTTAAACTGTACTTAGCAAAACCCCACCTATGTCTCTTCCTGTAACTTCTTGGTCTGGAGAATAAATGCAGGAAGAGAACCCTGATTTGTGGTTAATTTCCCAAATGGAAGGATGCCTTGTGCTTGAGGAAGTCCTGGGATATTAACCCCTTTCTGGGGCTTCTCACTGCTCAAAAGAAATGGGCTTTGAGTAATCTTTGGCAGCTCCATCACCAGGAGAAAATGGGTGACAAATCCGTGGGAGGCAAAGCAACAGCTGAAAGCCTCAGTTTGCTAAAACCTCCCTGAAGCTCCAAGGCACCCTATTTTATTGCTTATTTTCCTCTTCTTTAATCTTTCTAGAAATTGATACTTGGGATTCATGTACCTTATTTATACTCAGGAGAAAGGTGAATTGGATGAAGTTGGTGAAGAAGTAAGGTGACTAATATTTCTTGCTTATGTACATGTAAAGCCAGTACAGCAAGGTGGATAGAACCCATGTAGTCAACATAAACTGTATATTTTTAAGATATAATTTATTTAACTGAATTATTTTTTATTGTGATATAATTCACACACCATAAAATTTACCCTCTTAAAGTATACAATCCAGTGGTTTTTTTTTTTTTATCACTCTTACCACTTGTGCAATTCTATAATACATTCAAAGTACTAGACTTATTTTTGTCCTTAAGAAAGTACTTTTGCTTTGTAATGGCTTAAGAGTGAGAAAAATAGTGTGGTAGGCACAATAATGGCCTTCCAAAGATGTCTACATCCTAATCCTCAGAACCTGTGGCCATGTTAGGGTACATGGAAAATTGAAATTAAGGTTATAAATGGAATTAAGGTTGCTAATCAGATGACCTTGAGATGACGAGATTATTCTGGATTATCTGGATGGGCCCAATGTAATCACAAGGGAGAGTTCCAAGAGTCTGTCAGAGTCAGAGAGGGAGATGTGATGATGGAAGCAGAGGTCAGAGTGTTGTGATCACATTTCAAGATGCAGAAGAGGCCACAGCCACAGAATCCACGTGACATCTAGAAGTTGGAAAAGGTAAGGATATGAATTTTCCATCGAGCCTCCAGAAGGAATGCAGCCCTGCTGACACATTGATTTTAGCCCAGTGAGGCCCATTTTGGACTTCTGATCTATAAGATAATGCATTTGTGCTGTTTTAAGCCACTAAGTTTGTGGTAATTTGTTACAGTTGACACAGGAAATTAATACAGAGTGAGAAAAAATGGTAGGTGGGAGGGCAAGGGAAGGAGGAAAGGAGAGAGAGAGGGAAACAAGAGTCAAGCACTGTTTGCATGTCTAGTCCCACTTGATGATGTCCCAGACCGAGAGCCGGCTTTGTCATTTCACTCAATTGATCTTGATTCACTGTTGATCTTTGAAAGAGTTGTTGGGAGTAGAGGTGCTTTCTTTCCTTAAATGCTTGTAGGCTATTTGATAGGTTTTTCCTGTTTAGAGCTCAGGAATTCCACTAGTAGTGATATAAATGGACTAGAACTTTGGTCTTAAGAGTTTACTGAGTCTCTCAAGAAGCTGTGGGGAAATGTAGTTTGTTAATCAGGGAGAACAAAGAGCTGTGCACCTCTATTCCCACCTATTGATTTCACTTCAGATGAAGCTAATTGCACAAGAGAAACCCCAATGACATAAAGATGGAGTTGGGTAATTAACTTGATTATAGTGCTCTCACTAAATTTTGCTTATCAACTGTTTAAAACTTCAAAGTCTGACAAGCTTTAAATGTAGAATATAAGGTAATGTGCTTCTCATTTCTTTTTGAGGAAAAATTTAAAAGATTCTGTAAAATCTGATGTTCTTTTTCTAAAAGCAAAAAATGAAATTAATCCTGAAATTAATTCTTCATCTTTGCTTTCTAAAGTATGTTAACTATTCAATCATGCTTCAAGATATGTTGTCTGCCAGAATTTTGGCAACTACTGGAAATGTAACAGAAAATATAAGGAAGTTGAGGATTTGAGGAAGATGGCAGAGTAGGAAGAACCAGCAATCTGTCTCTTCACCTAGACAGTGATTGTACTGGCTGAATTGTCTGATGTAAGTATTTTGGAACTCTGGAATTTATTGAAGGCTCACAACTTCCTGGAGAAGGCTTGGATAGTAAATTGCAGTTAATTTGGGTCCATCTTAGCTCTTAGCACAGTAGCAGCTACCCATCCCCCACCCTTCAGCTATGTGGTAGGCAGCTATGTACATGTTCCTGAAGCAACCTGGACATAGCTTGCAAAAGCCAGGGTGGGGAAAAAGATCCTGTGCTCCAAATATTGGGGATCTGTGTTCTGATTGCTGCATTTGGTCACAGAAGTTCAGACAAAGAGTCAGGCAGTCATTGTTATTGCACTCGTATCCCTCACATCCTTACATTGTTTCAAGTCTCTTCCCCTATGGCTAAAGTGAATTTCAGAGGATTTAAGGGCCTGCACCCTTTCTCCACCTTTGTTTTCTCTTTTTCTCCTTTTGAGAGCCAAACATTAAGGACTAGAACATTCAAAAGCAATTGCATATATAGAGAAAATTAGCAAGTGAATGTACATGTCCAGAGAAAGTTGCAGGCTCAGAAAAGACCTGAGAAGACCTTAAGTTTACACCTGAGGCTGATCCTTGGCACAGGGACAGCCTACAATAATTAAAAACCCAAAAGCAATAAACAAAAATAATAACAAAAAACAGCAAGCCTTTGGGAAGAGGAAAATATGATTTTAGAGTTACTACATTATTAGGTTCAAATGTCCAGTTTTCAACAAAAAAAAAATCACAAGGCATACAAAGAAACAGGGAAGTATGGCCCATTCAAAGAAAAAAATAAATCAACAGAAACTGACTGTGAAAAAAACCCGATGGCAGATCTAGTAGACAAAGACTTTAAAGCACATGTCTTAAAGATGATCAATGAACTGAAGAATGATGTGGAAAGAGTCGAGGAAGTGGTGTATGAACAAAATGGAAACACCAACAAAGAGATAGAAAATCTAAAAAGAAACCAAAAAGAAATACTGAAGCTGAAAATGACAGTAGCTGAAATGAGAAATTCACTAGAGAACCACATTGAGACATATTATAATCAAACTTTCAAAAGCCAAAGACATGGGCAATTATAAAACCTATTATTAGTGTAACAACAGTTTGTAACTCCACTTTTTTTCCCACATGATTTTGGGATTAATACATTAAAAAAATAAAGCCAATTAGTCTAACAGCTTGTATTACTATAATTTTGGTTTGTAAGTCCATGTTTTGTTTTTTACATAATTTAGGAGACTAATACATTTGAAGAATCATTAGTTTTTGGGCATACAATGTATAAAGATATAATTTTGTGACATCAGCAACTGAAAGAGATGGGAAGGGAGCTGTAAAGAAGCAGAGTTTTTATGTTATTGAAGTGAAGCTGATAGAAATTCAATTGAGTGTTATCAGTCTAGGATATTAGATGTAATCCCCATGGTAACCACAAAGACAATAGCTATACAATATACACAAAAGGAAATGAGAAAGTAATTTAAACATTACACTACCCCAAATAAGCTAAATGCAAAAGAAGATAATGCAGGAAATGAGGGACAAAAAACTATAAGGCATATAGAAAACAAATAGCAAAGTGACAGAAGTCAGTCCCTCCTTATTGGTAATTATTTAAATATAAATGGATTAAACTCTCCAATCAAAAGACAGAGATTAGCAGAATTGATAAAAACACATGATCGAACTAAATGCTGTCTACAAGAGACTCATTACAGATCCAAAAACACAACTAGATTGAAAGTGAAAGGCTGGAAAAAGATGTTCTATGCAAATAGTAACCAAAAAAGAGCAGGTGGCTATGCTAATATCACACAAAATAGATTTTAAATCAAAAAAGTTTACAATAGGCAAAAAAGACATTGTATGTTGATAAAAGGTCAATACAGCAAAAAGATAAAACAATTAAAAAAATTTACATGCCTAATAACCAACCATCAAGGTATTTGAAGCATGGGGAAAGATTATGATTTTTAATGATGAATATGATAATAATAATAATAAATAATATATATTAAAAAAACCCCCAAAATATTTGAAGCAAAAACGAACAGAATTGAAGGAAAAAAATAGTTCTACAATAATAGTTGGAGACTTCAATACCTTATTCTCAATAATGGATAGAAAAACCAGACTTAAGTGAGGAAAAAGAAGTCTTAACACAATAAACCAACTAGACCTAACAGACACATGTTGAATACTCTCCCCAAGAAAAACAGCATACACATTCTTCTCAAGTGCACATGGGACATTTTCCATGATAAAACATATGTTAGGCCACAGATTAAGCAAATTAGAATACTTGTGCACTATTGGTTGGAATGTAAAATGATATAGCCACCATAGAAACAATATGGTAGTTCCCCCCCAATTTAAAAATAAAATTACCATATGATCCAGCAATTTCACTTCTGGGTTTATACCCAAAGGAATTGAAAGCAGGGATTCAAATAGATTTTTGTACACCCATGTTAATAGCAGCATTATTCATAATAGCTGAAAGATAGAAGGAACCCAAGTATCCATTGATGGATAAACGGATAAGCAAAATGTGGTATATACATACAATGGAATATTACTCAGCCTTAAAAAGAACAAAAAGTTCTGACATATACTACAACATGGCTGAAACTTGAGGACATTATATTAAGTAAAATACTCATAAACCAGTTACAAAATGACAAATTCTATATGATTTCACTTATGTGATGTAGTTAGCTTACAAACATTGTAGAGACAGAAAGCAGAAGGCTGGTTTCCTGCAGCTAGGGCAAAGAGAGAATGGGGAGTTATTGTTTAATGGGTATAGAATTCCAGTTTTACAGGATAAAAAGAGTTACGGAGATAGGTGATGGTGATGGTTACACAACATTGTAAATGTGCTTAATGTCACTGAACTGTACACTTAAAAATGGTTAGGATGGTAAATTTTATGTTATGTGTTTTTTACCACAGTAAAAAATAAAATTGAAAAAAAAAAACATAAATGGGATTATGGCATTGCCATTTGGTAAATAAACAATCTGACCAGACATTTTCTTTTCTAGTAGAAGTTATCTACACCAAATAGATAATGGGAAACAGATTTTCAAACCCAAGTTTTCTTTAGGTAAAACCTCATCAGGACTTACCTAGAGAAGTCAAATTTATAGAGATAGAAAGTAGAAGAGTGATTGCTAGGAATGGGTGAGAGGATTGGGGAGTTAATGTTTAAGGGTACAGAGTTTCAGTTGGAAAGATGAAAAAGTTCAGGAATTGAATGGTGGTAATGGTTGCACAACAGTGTGAATATACTTAATGCTACTGAACTGTGCAATTAAAAATAGTTAAGATGATAAATTTTGTTTTATATATATTTTACCACAATATAATAATAAATAAAACCTCAAAAAAAAAAAAAGTAAAGAAAAAAAAGAAAAAGAAAATTTAAGAAAGCTATCGTCTCCTAATGTTGATTTGAATGAATAGGGTGTTGGTGAAGAATCTGGATTGACAGAATTAGGGACTGCGCCTTTGATTTTGTCTTTGAGGACACTGCAGAGACTGCGTCATCTCAGCTAACTTTGATTCTGCTTCTGAACTGTAAGCTCTGTTCAGTGCTCATGACTAGTTTCTCTCATCCTAAATCTTTTGCTGAGAGCCATGTAGTTGGGTACAGTCTTCCTCTGGGATTAGAGGGGTAACAGATGGTTATTTTCACAAATTGCTAGTCTACAAGAGGTCCATACTGGTAAAAGTGTGGCTCTAGAACTGTCTCCTCAGTATCCCATGGTGCTGGGGACCTGAGGTCCCACAGGATGCCCACCCATACTGACCTAAGTAATTTACTTGAAGGATATTTGTCTTTGTCACGGAATCAAAGGAAGAGCTGCAATAACTCATGCAGCTTTAAGGATCTCAGTGATTGGAATTGGAGATTTGATACCACCAAAATGCTCTCTCTATCTCTTTCTCTTGCTTTTATTATTTATTTATTTTTGTCTTTTTCGTGACCGGTAAGGGGATTGCAACCCCCGCACCGCGCTCAGCCAGTGAGCACACCGGCCAGTCCTACATAAGATCCGAACCCGTGGCGGGAGCATCGCTGTGCTCCCAGCGCTGCACTCTGCCGAGTGCGCCACGGGGCTGGCCCATCTTTCTCTTGCTTTTAACCCATCTGTCATCTTCTCTAATCTCTGCTTGGCTTCAACCTCTCTCATGGCAACATGCTTTTGCCCCATAGCAGGAAAAGAAAATGAGTGCCAGAAATTTTGGTATCACACCCTCACAGTTCAAACCCAAGGAGAGAAAAAAAATTCCCCCTCCCTTGTTAGGCCCTTTCTGGGGAAGGACTCTGATTGCTCTCACTCAGGGCACATGCTCAGCCTGGACCAATCACTGGGCCAAGAGGAACTGGATACTAAAATAATCTCAGCCTACATCACTGCCTATCCTGTGATCAGGATGTTCTGGGCATATTACAAGGATAAATGGAGGGCAAGCTTGTTGATTAGATATCCTAAGGACACTCCCAATGAAATGACTACAACACTACATAATACATAATGACCACCATGGTAAATGGGTTACTGAGGTGGCAAGAAAGTAAGAAATTTGTAGAAGCCAAAAGCAAAGTGAAAGAAAGAATTCGGAGGTGTGATTTCGGCCTCAAAAAATCTGTCCAACCCTGATAAGTGAGAGCTGCTAGATCAGGTATAGGAGATAAGATATACATTTTAATAATTTTTTTTTTAAAAAAAGATGGTATGAAAATATGAGCAAGGAACAAGAGACCATAAAAATGATCTAGCAGACTTGAACAAGAATCAAATAGAACATCATGTCAGAGATCATCTTCCCAAATTTTGTTTCTTTAAGACATAAGGACAACCTTAAGCTATCAGTCTGATGTGTCACTGATCACATCTGGGGGACTCCAAACTGAGGCTTGTGCTAACACTACCCTCTGTGTTCTAAGTGAACCCTTTTCTGCTATGTTTATTTACTCATTCAACAACTATGCCAAGCACCATGCTGAAATCCTTTTCCTCCCCTTAAGGAAGTCATAGTGCAGTAAGAACACAAGTTCATAATCAGAAAATCACAATGCTGGTTGTAAGAGCTGTATAGGAAGAGTGGACTGTGGGCAAGAGGAGTTCGGGACGAAACCACTAAATCCACCAAGGTAATTAGAGACAGTTTCAAGTTGTGACCTGAAGGCAGATGAAAGGGTTCGAGTGTCTCAGGTGGTAGGAAGAACATGTGCAATAAATAGTACAGACCTTAGGAAGGATCATGGTACATTTGCAGAATTTTCAGAAGTTCAGTATTAGTAAGTCACAGTTTGAATGTGCATGCAGTGAACAGGGATCAGGCCAAGCAGACCCTGTCAGCTATACTTAAGAGCTGGGGTTCTACTCTGCAGGGGTGGGGAGGGACATTAAAGGATTTAAATCAGGCAGTGACAGGATTGAGCTGCAAGAAAGAGCACTCAATGATGGTGTCCACTTATCCAGACCAAAGACCTAAAAGGCCTAAACCAAGGTAGTGGTAGCTGGGGATGAATCTGAGATACCTAGGAGGTTAAATTCCCATGACCGAAAGTCCAATAAAACAGAAGGACAAAGCAAGGATGACGCCCATTATTTCTGGCTTGGGTGACTGAGTGTAGATTAAACCATGAATAAAGGTTTTTTTTTTTTGTCTTTTGTCTTTTTTCCGTGTCCGGCAACGGATCGCAACCCTCAGTGTTGCCCCCATACCAGACCGGGGACTGGCAACAGGATTGCAAGCCTCGGTGTTGCTCCTGCGCCTCGCTCAGCCAGCGAGCAGGAACCGGTCTGTATGTGGGATCCGAACCCTCGGGCGGGAGCGCCGCCGTGCTTCCCAAGTGGCGCACTATCCAGTGCGCCACCGGGCCGGCCCAAAACCATGAATAAAGGTTAATTTACAAAAGTAAAAGATATAAGTATGGATTAGAAGAATAGAATTTTAAAACAACATGGGACCTGGAGCAAAAACATGAAGGAGGGAACAAATGGCCTTAATTTGTCATTGAACATAAAGAAATATTGTTGGTCAAAACTGAAAAGAGCTGACAACGCCTTTGACACTCTATTCAACTCAGTACTGTGAGTCCTGGAGAGCAATAAGGCAAGAGAAAGAAATAAAAGGCATCCAAACTAGAAAGGAAGTTAAATTGTCCCTGTTTGCAAGTAACAGAATCTTAAATTTATGAGGTCTTCAAAAAGTTCATGGAAAGATTCATATTACCTTTTAATTCTATTTATCCGTGAACTTTCTGAAGCACTCTCATATGGAAAACCCTGAAGACTCCACCAAAAAACTGATATAATTAATAAACAAATTCAATAAAGTTGCAGGATAAAAAAAATCAACATAAAAATTAGTAGTGCTTCTATATGCTATAGTGAATTATCTGAAAAAGAAATCAAGAAACAATCCCATGTATAGTAGCTACAGAAAAATAAAGCACTTAAGAATAAATTTAATGGAGATGAAAGATCTTTACACTGAAAATTATAAAACATTGATGAAAGCCCTCAAGGGAATCTACAGATTCAATGCAATCCCCATCAAAATACCAGTGTCATTCTTTACAGAAATAGAAAAAGCAATTCTAACATTCATATGGAACTTCAAAAGACCCTGAATAGCCAAAGCAATCCTGAGGAAAAAAATAAAGCTGGAAGCATAACACTACCTGACTTCAAATTATATTGCAAAGTTACAGTAATCAAAACAGCATGGTACTGGCATAAAAACAGACAATTGGATCAATGGAAAAGAATAGAAAACCTGGGAATCAACCCACAGACTTACAGCCAACTGATCTTTGACAAAGACAACAAGAACATAAATTGGGGAAAAGACTGCCTTTTCAATAAATGGTGCTGGGAAAATTGGACTTGTATATGTAGAAGAATGAAATTGGACCTGCACCTCTCACTGTATACCAAAATCAACTCAAAATGGGTTAAAGATTTAAATATAAGACCTGAAACTATAAAATTACTTAAGGAAAACAGAGAGGAAATGCTCCAGGAAGTGGGACTGGGCAAAGACTTTTTTTTTTGTCTTTTTGTCTTTTTTCCGTGTCCGGCAACGGATCGCAACTTTGTCTTTTTGTCTTTTTTCCGTGTCCGGCAACGGATCGCAACCCTCAGTGTTGCCGCTGTACCGGACCGGGGACCGGCAACGGGATTGCAAACCTCTGTGTTGCTCCCGCCCCTCGCTCAGCCAGTGAGCGGGAACCGGTCTGTACGTGGGATCCGAACCCTCGGGTGGGAGCGCCGCCGCGCTTCCCAAGCGGCGCACTAGCCAGTGCGCCACCGGGCCGGCCCCTGGGCAAAGACTTTTTGAATAAAACCCCAAAAGCACAAGCAACAAAATAAAAAATAAAAAAATGGGACTATATCAAATTAAAAAGCTTCTGCACAGCAAAGGAAACAATCAACAGAGCAGAAAGACAACCTATGAAATGAGAGAAATATTTGCAAACTATACATCTGACAAGGGATTAATATATCCAGAATATATAAAGAACTCAAACAACTATACAGTGAAAAAATAAATAATCCAATTAAAAAATGGGCAAAGGAGATGAATAGACACTTTTCAAAGGAAAACATACAAATAGCCTAGTGGTATATGAAAAAATACTCAACATCACTAGTCATCAGAGAAATACAAACCAAAGCCACATTGAGATATCATCTCAGCCCAGTTAGAATGGCCATTATTCAAAAGAACAAGAACAACACATGCTGGTGAGGATGCAAGGAAAGGGGAACTCTTCTACAATGTTGGTGGGACTATAAATTAGTATAGCAATTATGGAACACATTAGGGTGGAGCTTCTTCAAACAATTGCAGATAGAACTGCAATCCTACTACTGGGCTTTTATCCAAAGCAATGGAAATCATCATGTCAAAGGGACACCTGCACTCCCATGTTCATTGCAGGTCTATTTACAATAGCCCAAATATGTAACCAACCTAAATGTCCATTGACTGATGACTGGATAAGGAAAATGTGGTATATTTACACAATGGAATACTACTCAGCCATAAGAAAGAATGAAATTCTGCCATTTGCAGCAACATGGATGAGTCTGGAGAAAATTATAAGTGAAATAAGCCAGACAAGGAAAGAGAAATACCACTTGTTCTCACTTATAACTGGGTGCTAAGAAAGAAAGAAAGAGAGAAAGAGAGAGAGAGAGAGAGAGAGAGAGAGAGAGAGAGAGAGAAAGAAAGAAAGAAAAAGAAAAAAAGACCTATACAATTCCTTGAACTTTCAGAATATGAGAGATGGGGGTGAGGTGGTGGTGGGGTGGTTGGGGAGGGATAGGTTGGGTAAAGGGCATAAAGAAAATCATGATATGTAATAATAATATGTTTATAATAAATAATATTAAAAAGAAAGAAATTGAAGAAGACAGAAATAAATGGAAAGATATCCTATATTCATGGATTGGAAGAATAAATATTGTTAAAATATCCATACTACCCAAGGTGTTACACAGATTCAGTACAGTCCCTATCAAAATACCAATGACATTCTTCACAGAGATAGAAAAAACAGTAATAAAATTCATATGGAACCACAAAAGACCCTGAATAGTTAAGCAATCACGAGCAAAAAAAGAACAAAGCTGGAGAGAACATCAAAGTATAATACACAGCAATAGCCAAGACACAGAATCAACCTAAGTGTCCAGCAACAGATGAACGGATAAAGAAAATGTGTTATATATACATAACGGAATACTATTCAGCCTTAAAAAAAGAATGAAATTCTGTCATTTGTGACAACCTGGACGAGCTTGGAGGACAATATGTTAAGTGAAATAAGCCAGGAACAGAAAGACAAATACTGTGTGATCTCACTCATAGGGAACCTAAAAACGTTGATCTCATAGCAGTAGCAAATAGAATAGTGGTTACCAGAGGCTGGGTGGTTAGGGAGGAGGGGTTCTGGGGAGATAGTGGTCAAAGGAATATAATTATAGTAGATAGGAGGAATGAGTTTGAGAGATCTCTTGTACCACATGATAATGATATATTGTATACTTGAAAAATGCAAAGATGGTGGATAAGTGTTCTCATTACAAAAGTGATAACTATGTGAGGTAATTCATTTGTTCATGAGCTAGATTTAACTATTCCACAATATACAAAGGTACTTCAAAAAGTTCATGGAAAGATTAATATTATCTTTTAATTCTATTTTTCTGTGAACTTTTTGAAGTACCCTTATATATATACTTCAAAACATGTTGTACACGATAAATACATTAAAAAAAAAAAAAGAAAGAAAGAAATGGAAAGGGCTGGATTTCAGAGAGGCTTAGGGCTGGTAAAATGTGACATAGAAAGGAGGAAAGGATTATCTTCGTTTCCTGGTACCATTACATGGAGATGGACTAATGCCCAGAGCTCTATTTTAGTAATTTTAGCTCCCCATAGATACAGAAGTTTTGCTTCCTTTTAGTCTCTGCTCTGAGCCAGTAAAGTTTCTGGTATTTTAAAGAGAGTGGTTATTTCTCCAAGAGAAGAACAAAATCTGACTGGATCCCGTCAGGCTTACAAATGCTTTAGTTGAAATGCATTAGGACAATCAAATATGCATAGTTAGTCCCACCTATACTTAACAGGGCCACTATCCATCCTTCTGGGTGCCTTTGCTTCTTCCTAGCCTGGGAGTGTCCCCAGAACATATTCCCTCAAATATATGGTTTTCTAGAGAGAAGATGCACTGAAAGCTACTACTGCTTGTGATTAAGGCCTGGCCTGCGTCTCTTGTCTTGTGCTCTCAACCCTTTCTCCTCGCCATGTCCTAGATACTTTCTGTATGCATTTCTCTTATAATCTGAGTAAATCCGCAGGCTCCGTGTTGCCCAGCTTCTGCATACTGCCACATTCAAAGAAACAGTTGATGGATCAAAAGTAATTAAAATTAATTCAAACCATTACTTATGTCTCTCAGAGAACATTAAAGGAGACCCAACTCAAAATTTATAGAATCACTTTTTAAATTAGCCACTTTCCCATTCTTCTCACTCTCTAGCTCTCTCACGGCCCCACAGATGCTTCCATGGTTTATGAATTCCTGTCATATTCCTTAGTTCCCTGCCCTCACTGATTACTTGTGTCCGCATAATAGGGTTGAGGTGGTGGGAGGGGAAGGGACATGTCAGAGGTTCCTTTACTGGGCTGGGGTGGGAGAGTCTATGGGTTTTGGTTGCAATGCTCTTGAACTTTTAACACTTATTGCAATGGCTGCCTGCCACTTTCCGTCATGAGTAGGAATAGCCTGAGGCCTGTGCCAGATGCAGCTGTCCCAGAATCGTGAGCCAAATAAACCTCTGTTCTTTACAAATTATCCAGTGTCAGGTATTTCTGTTATAGCAACACAAAACGGACAAATACAGTGGTTGCCATAGAGTTTGCAGTATATATTCACAAGTGATCCAAGTCCACTTTTGAATAACACTATATACATATCTTTGAATTTCTGCAGTTTGAATATGATATACCTAGGTGTAGATATTTGGGTATTTATTCTGCTTGGGGTTCCTTAAGCTTCCTGGATTTGAGGTGTGGTGTCTGTCATTAAGTTTGTAAAATTCTCAGCCATTATTACTTCACATATTTCCTTTGGTCCTTTCTTTCTTCTTCTGGTATTTCACAGTTCTTGAATATTGAGTTTCATCTTTTTCTTTTTCCATTTTGCCTTTCAGTTTTGGAAGTCTCTATTGACACGTCTTCAAGCTCACTGATACTTTCCTTGGTGTTCAGTTTACTGATGAGCCTATCAAAGGCATTTTAAATTTCTTGTTATAGTGTTTTTGATTTCTAGCATTTCATTTTGATTCTTTCTTACAGTTTCCATCTCACAGCTTACATTACCCATCTGTACTTGCATGTCGTACACTTTTCCCATTAGTTCCCTTAGCATATGTACATATGTGTGTGTGTGTGTGTATAATTTATTTATTTATTTATTTATTTTTTGTCTTTTTGTCTTTTTTCATGACTGGCAACAGATTGCAACCCTCAGTGTCACGCCTGTACCAGACCGGGACTGGCAACGGGATCACAACCCTCGGTGTTGCCCCCGCTCCTCGCTCAGCCAGTGAGCGGCCGGTCTGTATGTGGGATCCGAACCCTCGGCGGGAGCGCCGCAGCGCTTCCCAAGCGGTGCACTGTAGCAGTGCGCCACCAGGCTGGCCCTATTTATTTATTTTTTTGGTGGCTGGCCGGTACAGGGGTCTGAAGCCTTGATCTTGGTGTTATAACACCCCCTTAGCATATTAATCATAATTAGTTTAAATTCCGGGTCTAATAATTCCAAAATCTCTGCCATATGAGTCTGTTTCTAATGCTTGCTTTGTCTATTCAGGCTGTGTTTTTCTGCTCTTTAGCATGCTTTGGTACTTTTTGTTGAAAGCTGACTGTGATGTACTGGGTAAATGGAGTTAAGGTAGGTAGGACTTTAGTGGGAGGTCTTATGTCTATCTGGCCAGCAGTTTGGCTGTGGCTGTTGTATCAGGGGCTGAAAATTTCTTTGATGACTATTTTTGTCTCCCCTGTTTTCTATGGGTTTTTCTAGAAACTCCTTATACAGGATCTGAGCCTTGTAGTTCTTTTAGGTGTAATGCCCAGTTATTGCACAGATGCCTTACTGATAGGGTGACAAGGTGTGGGGGATGGGGAGGTGTTTTAGTCCGTTTTGTGTTGCTGTGACAGAAATACCTGAGACTGGGTAATTTATAAAGAAGAGAGGTTTATTTGGCTTATAATTCTGGGATAGCTGCATCTGGCATGGGCCTCAGGCTGCTTCTACTCATGGTGGAAAAACAGCAGGCAGCCAGCGGGTACAAGCAGATCACATGGCCAGAGGAAGCAAGAGAGAGAGAGGAGGTGCCAGGGTCTTTTTAAGCAACGAGCTCTCGCGGGAACCAATAGAGTGAGAACTCACTATACCCCCTCCCCCAGGGAGAGCATTAATCCATTCATGAGGGATCCACCCTCATGACTCAATCAGTTTCCAACACTGCCACATTGGGGATCAAATTTCCACTCAAGTCTTGGAGGGGACAACACATCCAAACTCCATCAGGAGCATTCTATAGTCTGATGGTTAGGTCTCAGTCTTTTAGTGGGCCTGAGTTTGGTATTTCCAACTCACATGGAAGACTGGAGGGGTCTGGATATTGGGTATCTTCTTTCTCCTATGTTGTTCAGGTTCTGCTAAAACCCCAGTTAGTTAGGCTCTGGTAAAATAGTTTTCTTTGAGGGTAGACCTTGGTAAGTAGAACGGAGAGTTCTGGGGGTATTTAAAAATGGTTACATTTCCCCTTCTCCTCTGTGGGGGTCACCCTAAGTCTGGGCTCCATTAGAGTTTTAACTCTCAAGCTAGTCTACACTGAGCCTCTAGCAATTTGTCAGTTACAGTTTAAAGTGTTCCTACCACTATTGACTCCAGCTGCAGGCTGCTGCTCCTGGTAAGCTGTGATTCTCTGCTCGACTATCTCTCCTGTTTTCTGAGCAGTAGTTTGCCCTCTTTATGCAATTCTCTGATCAAAGAAGAATTTTTGATTTTCAGTTTGTTCAGCATTTTTCTTATTGTGAGGATGAGAGTGATGACTTCCAAGCGCCTTACATGTCAGACTGGAATCTGGAAGTCACCAGTCCTGCTCTTAATGGAAAAAAGATAATATAATTCCTAACATAAAAGCTGTAGTCCATGGACAATTTGGAATAAGAATTCTCATTTGACTACCAGTCTAGCATTCACTCACTTGCTTGTTACACTAGTAACATCCCCAGTATCCACATTGCAGTTGTGTATGCTATTAAAACATAAGTTTGAGGATTAAAAAATGCTCTGAGGGGCCGGCCCGGTGGTGCACTGCTATAGTGCGCCGATTGGGAAGCACGGTGGCGCTCCCGCCGAGGGTTCGGATCCCACATACAGACCGGCCGCTCACTGGCTGAGCGAGGGGCGGGAGCAACACCGAGGGTTGTGATCCCGTGGCCGGTCCTGGCCCGGTACGGGCGCGACACTGAGGGTTGCGATCCATTGACGGTCACGAAAAAAGACAAAAAAAGGAAAGAAAAAAAAAATGCTCTGAGGTTATAATCAATGCTTTCAGGTCCCAGAATTAGTTAGGTGCTCATTCCTCTCAGGCTCTCGGCATATACAATTTCCTCTGCCCCAGAACCCTTCCCCCATTAAATGAGACTATGGCACGGGATGGAGGTGAGGGTGGGCACGAACTGGTATTCTCCAATAAGTTCCCCAGGTGATTCTGATAATAAACAAGGTTTTGGAACTACTGGATGACATGCAACTTTGTTTTACATTTCCCCTTTCTGAGACAGGAATTTTGGGTCCTTAGTCCCTTCTCTATAATTCCTTTATCTCTTCACTCACATTGTACAATGGTGACCTCTAATGACCTATGCTTACGAGTTCTGTAAGGACAGGGCCTCTATCTTGGCCCCAGTTATTGGGTCAGTGAACAGTAGACTATGTCCTGGTTTGTTCAGGACGGCCCCAGTTTATGTCTGTTTTTGCAGCATAAACCACTTTCACTGCCAAACCCCCCTGGTTTGGATGATAAATTATGATTACCCTGGTTATGAGAGTCCCTGGTTACATCCTTAAGAGCCTGAAGATTTTTAGTCACTCATGTAAGAATTTTACCTGGGCAGCACAGCAGGTGCAATTAACAGGCATGACTATTGTTTATTACTTTTAATTTGACTATTATTGTAACTTATTAAATCAAGTTTTTGTGTCCCTTTCCCAGAAAATAAACAACACGAAAAAGGAGAAAATGTAAATCTTGCTGAATCCAGCATTTTTCTTGGATATTGTGCTTGCTTGAGTGTGATCTATTAGAGAACAGAAAAATAAAACAGCTCTATCCATTAATACCTCAAATTAGATAACAAATTTGTGATGGGATATGATCATTAAACTTTACCTGACTGTTGTAATAGTCAAAATATAGACCCATTATGTCTGCTCTAGGGGAGTAAAGGAACATTGCCAAAATACCTTGTGTCCTTGAAGCACTTTGTAGGTTGTGCCCACACAGCTTGACTAATGTTTTAAGCATATCCCTCTGATTGCTTTTATGACAGCAGTCATAAGGGTTGAACCCTTCCAGGTTTGAGATCCAGACTGCTCTGGCAGTAATCAATCCTACTTTCAGCAGAGGGCCAGCATTTGAGTGTTTTTTTTTTTTTTTTTTAGCATTGTCTTGGAGAGGAAATAAAGGAATGGTAAACACCATATCAACCTGCTTCTGGCTCTTATGGTCTGAAGCTTCCATCTAATCGTGTCTAAAATAATCAATCTAGGTTAAAGAGGAAAGGGCTTTCTAGCATTGACAGGTTTTAGAACAGACTATATATATAGTAGACACATAATGCAGATTAATTGAATAAATCAGTGAAGAGTCACCACACATGTAGGACTTTGTATATTCTGCTGGGAAAAGGTGTAAACCCACCAAACTCCCCTCTCTCCCATGTTTGTCCTGAAAGCCTTAGCACATTCATGGATATAGGCTAAAGAAATGGGAAGAAATTTGGTGATTTTGATATTCAGTTAACCTAATTGTGGTAAGCAGATGTTTGAAAGCTTATTTATAGGTTTAAGCAAAATTAGCAACATGATATTGCATGAGAACATTTTATTTCACAGAATGTGTTTAATGAAAGAAGGATGTGTCTTCTTTTTCTTCTTAGCTTTCATACTAAATAGCCTGAAACTGAAATTCATAATAGAAGCTGAAAGAAAAATTAAACAAATAATCTCATATTTAGTTTTAAGAAACTAAAAATTATTGACAAGTTAATTACAAACCAAGCTTCTTTATTTTCAGAGGGCAGTCTCTTGCTCTACAAGGATAATATGTCACTTGGAATTCTAGTGACTTGTAAGAATTAACACAGCTTCCCAAAGTGCTCAGCTTCTTCAATATAATCTAAAAACACTTGAAGGGGAACCTGGCTTTTTAATCTACACGTCAATAAAAAGCTAAATGTGTAGTGTGAGCAGGAAAAAACAATTTGAATTCTGATTCGGTTTCTAATATTAGATTACAGTGTTACTTTTGCCAAGTCATTTAGCCTTTTTGAGCTTAAATTGCTGAGCCTGTAAATTTAAGAAGGTGCTATATGTGATGTTTGACATTGTAAAGAACCCGAACAAGTATGTAAGAAGAGAGCTGTAGTAATAGTAACATGGGACTAAACTAGCATGGTCTCACTATAATCACATAGAAATGTTTGACAAATAATAAAGGAAAATGAAAATAAATATGTAGTGAAGCTGAATATAAATAAATGGAATTTCTCAGTTTTCAGAGATAAACAGGGAAAAGATAGTTGGAATGAAAAGTGTGGAAGCTGCCTCTGGGCTGTCCACAAGGTTGTAGGACTTGATGCAGACTCTGGAAACCAGAGATTGTGTTTTTATCACACACTCACAAACCAGAGATGTAAGCTGGGGCTGGCCCTGAGATCTCTGCATAAAACAGGGACTTTGAAATAGCAATCCCTCTTGGAAAAGGGAGAAGAAAAGCTGTCCAATGTTTCAGGAAAGCAGCAAGAAAGCTTTTATCTGATTTGGGCTCTGCACGGAAAAAAAGGTCTCCCATGGTAATTCTGAGTCTTATTCCTATGCTATGCCCAGATTTAGTCAGAATTTACACTTCCCATGTGGTGTGGGAATCCCGAGCCAACGAATTAATATAAAAACCAATCCCAGATTAGTGAACTCCCTGGAGCACCTGAAAGAAGTGATTGCAAAACACTTTTGAGGAGATATTTTTACGAAAAATATACAAGACTTTTACCAAAAGAAAGAAAAACAGCAGTTTATATTGAAGATGTGCTAACAGTAAAAATTACAAACCATATGAAGAAATAATTTATCATTTTAGAAGTCAATTGACATAGCAAATAGAAGGATTAGCAAATTTAGACCTTGAGATAATATAACAATTTGAAGAGACCATTAAATAACTGTGTTTTACGTGGTTACAGGAATAAAAAGAAATGGAAACAAAGGTAAGAAAATAAAATATTGTGAAAAATAACTGGAAAGATCTTCTAGAAATAAAAAAATATAGTCATAGAATTAAAAATGCAATCATTTGGATTAAAGAACAGATTTAGCATCAGAGAGATCTAAATATACTATACAGAATGTAGCATGTAAGGTTCAAGACAAAAAAATGAATGAGAGATGTGATGGTAGAGTGAGAAGGTGCAGAAGGAGGTGATAGAAAGAATAAGGAAGAAGCACTATTCAAAGTGACAGTGACTGACAATTTCTCAAAATTGATGATAGACATGAAACCTCAGGTTGAGTAAGCACAATTAATTCTGTGTGAGATAAAAAGCATAAACTCATACTTTGATATATCATAGGGAAATAGAAGAACACCAATGACAAGAGGAAAAAATCTTAAAACCAATGAGAAAGTACAAGTTACTTATAAAGTAATAGCAATTTGATAGACTATCAATCCTTAGCAAAAATAAAGGCTAAAAGACAACAAAATAATATCTTCAGAAGACTGAAGGAAAATAATTGTTAACCTAGCTAAAATACCACTTTTTTCTCCTGCTCTGAATCTTTTCTTTCTTTTCATTGAAACATAATTGATTGTACATACTTGTGGGGTACAGAGTTGAATATCAATAACTATGTACAATATGTGATGATCAAATCAGGATAATTAGTATATTCATCATTACAAAACATAATCATTCTTTGTGACCCTTAACAAATTTCTTGCTAATCCCGCTCCCCCTCCTCCATTCCCACCTCTAGTAACCACAGCTCTGTACTCTCCTTTGGAAAGTTCAGTGTATTGTTGTGGTTGTTTGTTCTTTATTTCTTTCCTTCTTTTTTTCTTATTTATTTATTTGTTTATTTTTTTAGCTACCACTTATGACTGAGGACTTGTGGTATTTCTTCTGTGCCTGGCTTACTTCACTCTGTTTTCTCCAAGCTCATCTTCACTCTGTCAGAATCTCATTCATTTTTATGGCTGTGTAGTATTCCATTGTGTATGTATATGCCACATTTTCTTCATCCAGTCATCTGTCAATGGACATTTAAGTTGGTTCCATATCTTGGCTATTGTAAATAAAACTGTGATAAACATGGGAATGCAGGTTTTCCTTAATAATATGATGGTTTCCATTCCTTTGGGTATATACCCAGTAGTGGGATTGCTGGATCATATATATGGCAGTTCTATCTGTAGTTGTTTGAGAAAACTCCATACTGTTTTCTTTGATGGCTGTACTAATTTCAGTTCCACCACCAGCGTATAAGGGCTCCCCTTTCTCTGCATCCTTGCAAGCATTTGCTACTCTTTTTGTTAACAGCCAGTCTAACTGGGGTGAGATGATATCTCAGTGTGGTTTTGATTTTCATTTCCCTGAAACTTAGTGATGTTGAGCATTTTTTCATGTGCCTGTTGGCCATTTGTATGTCTTCCTTTGAGAAATGTCTATTCAGCTCCATAGCCCATTTTTTAACCAGATTATTTTTTTTCACTGTTAAGTTGTTTGAGTTCCTTGTATATTCTGAATATTAATCCCTTGTTGGATGTATAGTTTGAAAATATTTTCTCCCATTTGGGGTTGTCTTTTCACTCTGTTGATTGATTCCTTTGCTGTGCAGAAGCTTTTTTGTTTCATATAATCCCATTTGTTTATTTTTTATTTTGTTGCCTGTGCTTTTGAGGTCTTATTCATAAAGTCTTTGCCCAGTCCTACATCCTGAGGTGTTTTCCATATGTTTTATTCTGGGAGTGTTTTAGTTTCAGGTCTTACATTTAAGTCTTTAATCCATCTTGAGTTGATTTTGGTATATTGCGAGAGATATAGGTCTACTTTCATTATTTTACATGTGGATGTCCAGTTTTCACAGCAGTATTTATCCAAGAGGCTGTCCTTTCACCAATGTATGTTCTTGGTGCCTTTGTTGAAGATCAGGTGGCTGTAAGTACATGGATTGATTTCTGGATTCTCTGTTCTCTTCCACTGGTTTGTGTATCTGTTTTTATGCCAATACCTTGCTATTTTGGTTACTATAGCTTTGTGGTATGATTTGAATGAAGTCAGGTAGGGTAATGCCTCCAGCTTTATTTTTTTTGCTTAGGATTATTTTGTCTATTCATGTTCTTTTGTTTTCCACCTGGATGTTAGGATTGTTTTTCCTCTTTCTTTGAAGAATGTCATTGGTATTTTGATGGGGATTGCATTTAATCTGTAGATTGCTGAGGCTACCAGAGGTGGAAATGGGTGAATGGGAGGGAGGATTAGTGAGAAATTGATAAAAGGCAACAAAAAATGATTACATTGTGTAATGTTGAATATACTAATTATCCTGATTTGAGCATCACATATTGCACACAGGTATTGATATTCAATGCTATATCCTACAGATATATATGATCAATATGTTTCAATAAAAAAATATGAATTTGTAGATTGCATTGGGTGATATGGATATTTTCACAATGTTAATTCTTCCAGTCCAGAGCATGGACCATCTTTCCTCTTTCAGTGTCCTCTTTAATTTCTTTCAGCAGTGATTTGTAGTTCTTAGTGTAGAGATCTTTCACCTCATTGGTTCAATTTATTCCCAGATATTTTATTTGTTTGGTAGCTACTGTAAATGGCTTGCTTTCTTTATTGCTTTTTCTGCTAGTCCATTTTTGGAGTATAAAAACATTACTTATTTTGGTATATTGATTTTGTATCCTGCTGTTTTACTGAATTTGTTTATCAGCTCTAAGAGTTTCTTGGTAGAATCTTTAGGTTTTCCTATAAATAGGATCATGTCATCTGCAAACAGGAACAATTTGACTTCATCTTTTCCAATTTGGATGCCCTTTATTTCTTTCTCTTGCCTGATTGCTCTGGCTTGTACTTCCAGTACTATGTTAAATAGGAATGGTGAGAGTAAACATCCTTGTGTTGTTCATTTTCTTAAAGGAAAAACTTTCAGCTTTTCCCTATTCTGGATGATATTGAACATTGGCTTGTTGTATGTGGCTTTTACTTTCCTTCTATTCCTAATTTGTTGAGAGTTTTTATCACGAAGGTTGCTGAATTTTGTCAAATGCTTTTTCTGCATCTATTTAGATAATCACGTTTTTTGTCCTTGGTTTTGTTGATGTGGTGTATCATAATTTTTGATTTGCATATGTTTAGCCATCCTTGCATCCGTGGGATGAATCCCACTTGATCATGATGTATAATCTTTTTGATGTGCTGCTGTATTCCATTTGCTAATATTTTCTTGAAGATTTTTGCATCTATGTTTATCAAGGATATTGGCCTGTAGTTTTATTTTTTTGTTGTTGTATTTTTGTATGGTTTTGGTATCATGGTGATGCTAGTCTCATAGAATGAGTTTGAGAGAATGGCCTCTGTTTCAATTTTTGGAATAGTTTGAAAATAATTGGTTTAATTCCTCTTTAAAGGTTTAGTAGAATTCAGTGGTGAAGGCTGGGCTTTTCTTTGTTGGGAGACTGCTGATTACTGCTTCAATCTTATTGCTCATTGTTGGTCTGTTCAGGCTTTCTATTTCTTCTTGGTTCAGTCTTGGTAGTTTGTATGTGTCCTGAAATTTGTCCATTTCCTCTGGGTTTTCAAATTTATTGGCATTTAGTTGTTTATAATAGTCTCTGAATGTTCTTTACATTTCTGTGGTATCAGTTGTAATGTCTTCTTTTTTTTTTTATTCCTTTTTGTCTTTTTTACTGACCGGTAACGGGATCGCAATCCTTGGTGTCGCGCCCGTACTGGGGACCGGCAACAGGATCGCAGCCCTCAGTGCTGCGCCCGCACTGCGCTCAGCCAGTGAGCGGGAACCGGTCTCCACGTGGGATCCGAACCCTCGGCGGGAGCTCCGCCACGCTCCCAAGCAGCGCACTCTCCAGTGTGCCACCGGGCCGGCCCATGTCTTCTTTTTCATTTCTGATTTTTGTTTTTTGTTTCTTCTCTCTTCTTTTTTTAGTTAGTCTGGTTAATGGTTTGTCTATTTTGTTAGTCTTCTCAAAAAGCCAACTTTTTGTTTCATTGATCTTTTTGTATATTCTTTTGGTCTCAATTTCATTCAGTTATGCTTTGTTCTTAGCTATTTCTTTCCATCTCCTAATTTTGGGATTGAATTGTTGTTTTTCTAGTTACTTGAGGTATAACATCAGGTGGTTTATCTGAAATCTTTCTATTCTTTTGATGTAAACATTTATTGAAATAAAGTTCCCTCTTAGTACTGCTTTTGCAGTATCCCACAGGTTTTGGTATGATGTGTCTTTCTTATCATTAGTTTCAAGAAATTTTTTGATTTCTCATTTAATTTTTTCATTAACCCATAGGTTTTGCAGGAGCATATTGTTTAATTTCTGTATATTTGTATAATTTCCAAAGTTTCACTTGTTACTGATTTCTGGTTTTAATCTATTTTAGTCTGAGAAGATACTTGGAATGATTTCAATTTTTTAATATTTCTGGAGACTTGATATGTGACATAATATGTGGTTTGTCTTGGAAAATGTTCCATGTGCTGAGAAGAATGTATATTCTGTAGTTGTTGGATAAAATGTTCTGTAGATGTCTGTCAAATTCAATTTGCTCTAAAGTGTAGTTTAAATTCTGTGTTTCTCTGTTGATTTGTTGCCTAGATGATCTACCCATTTCTGAGAGAGGAATGCTGAGGTCCCCAACTATTATTGTATTAGGGTCCATCTCTCTCTTCAGTCTAATAATGTTTGCTTTATATATTTGGGTGCTTTGATGTTGGGTGTGTATATATTTATGATTTTTGTGTGTTCTTATTGGATAGATACTTTATCATTACATAATGACTTTCTTGGTCTCTTTTTATAATTTTTGATTTAAAGTCTATTTTTTTTCTGACATAAGAATAGCTACTCCTGCTTATTTTTGGTTTCCATTTGTGTGGTGTATATTTTTCCATCACTTCCCTATTAGTCTATGAGAATATTTACAAGTTAGAGGAGTTTTTCATTAGCAGCATATAGCTGGGCCATTTTAAAATCGATTCAATTAGTGTATGTCTTTCGAATGGGGAATTCAATCCATTTACTTTTTTTTTCCTTTTTGTCTTTATTCGTGTCCGGCAATGGATCGCAACCCTCAGTGTCGTGCCCGTACCGGACTGGGACCGGCAACGGGATCGCAACCCTTGGTGCCGTGCCCACACCCCACTCAGCCAGTGAGCGGGAAC
>NW_007727425.1:331470-332844 GCF_000696425.1 Galeopterus variegatus
ATGTCTTTCGAATGGGGAATTCAATCCATTTACTTTTTTTTTCCTTTTTGTCTTTTTTCGTGCCCGCAATGGATCGCAACCCTCAGTGTCGTACCCGTACCGGACTGGGACCGGCAACGGGATCGCAACCCTTGGTGCCGTGCCCACACCCCACTCAGCCAGTGAGCGGGAACCGGTCTGTATGTGGGATCCGAACCCTCGGCAGGAGCGCCGCCGCGCTCCCAAGCGGCGCACTGTAGCAGTGCGCCACTGGGCCGGCCCAATCCATTTACTTTTAAGGTTGTTATTGGAAGATATTGTCTTACTTCTTGCATTTTATTGATTTTTGTATGGTTATTTTAAATACCTTTTGTTCCTTTCTTTCTCTTTTATTGTTTGTCTTCGTCATTTGTTGTTTTTTTGAGGTTGTAGGATATAGTTTCTTTCTGGTTTTCTTTTGCATATATGCTGTACAGGTGGGTTTTGTTCTTTCTCATGTATTCATGGTGGTGATTATCATTTTTTGTAGGACTTCCTTGAGGATTTCTTGTAGGGCTGGTCATTTGGTGATGAACTCCTACAGTTTTGATTGTCTGAGAAATACACTATTTCTCCTTCATTTCTGAAGAATAGTTTTGCTGGGTATAGTATTCTTGGCTGGCAGTTTTTTTCTTTTAGTACATTGAGTATATCATCCCATTCTCTTTTAGCATGTAGGGTTTCTGCTGAGAAGTCTGCTGTTAGTATGATGAGTACCCCCTTATCAGTGACTTGACACTTTTCTCTTTTTAGGATTTTTGCTTCATCTTTGAGTTTTGGCTTTGAGTTTTGCCAGTTTGAATACAATGTGTCTTGGAGGGGACCTTTTTGGATTGAATCTGTTTGGGGATCTTTGAGATTCTTGGATCTATAATGTTATATCTCTCCCAATACCTAAGAAGTTTTCAGCGATTATTTCATTGAATAGGTTTTCTTTTTATTTTTTTTTTTTGTCTTTTATCTTTTTCCGTGTCCGGCAATGGATCGCAACCCTCAGTGTTGCCCCCGTACCGGACCGGGGACCGGCAACGGGATTGCAACCCTCGGTGCTGCTCCCGCGCCTCGCTCAGCCAGTGAGCGGGAACCGGTCTGTACGTGGGATCGAACCCTCAGGCGGGAGCGCCGCCGCGCTTCCCAAGCAGCGCACTTATCCAGTACGCCACCGGGCCGGCCCTGAATAGGTTTTCAATTCCTTTTCCTTTCTCCCTTCCTTTCTGGAACACCCATAATTCAGATGTTTGTGTGCTTAAGGTTGTTTGATAGTTCTTGTAGATTTATTTTTCAAAAATTTCTTTCTTTCTTTTTTTTTTTGTCTTTTTGTCTTTTTCTGTGTCCGGCAACGGATCGCAACCCTCA
>NW_007727425.1:333384-344048 GCF_000696425.1 Galeopterus variegatus
GGCGTTGCTCCCGCACCTCGCTCAGCCAGTGAGCGGGAACCGGTCTGTATGTGGGATCCGAACCCTCGGGCGGGAGCGCCGCCGCGCTTCCCAAGTGGTGCACTATCCAGTGCGCCACCGGGCCGGCTCTCTTTCTTTCTTTTTTTTTCTTTCTTTCTTTCTTCTGGTATGCCTGAGTTATTGCAAAAAGACTGTCTTTGAGATCAGAAATTCTTTCTTCTGCTTACTCTAGCCTGCTGCTTAAGCTCTTGGTTGTAGTTTTTATTTAATCAATGAGTCCTTCAGTTCCAAGAGTTCTGCTGCATTCTTTTTTAAGGTATCTATCTCTTTGTAAATTTCCTCTGTCATATCCTGGATTGTTTTTCTCATTTTGTTGTGTCATCTGAGTCTCCTTTTATCTCATTGAGCTTCCTTAAGATTGTTATTCAGGATTCCTTTTCAGTCATTTCTAATGTTTCCTGCTGTTTGGGGTCTGATATCTGAGAATTATTGTATTCCTTTGCTGATGTCATATTTTCTTTTTTTTCATAATTTTAGTGTCCCTACATTGATGTCTGGTCATCTGGTGGAAAAGTTGCTTCTTCTATTACCCTGTAGTGGCTTTTGAGGAGAGAGACTCCCTCCTGCAGATATGTTTTAAATTGACTATTGGGTGAGGTGTTTTAGTTTTGGTTCTGGGTACTCAGTAGCATAGTTTCCATGTGGTTACTTCAGCTGTATTCGACATCAGAATTTTCTGAGTGCTCCTTGGCCTAGGCACTGGGACACTGTTAAAATCACTTATAAATAAAATGAAAATAAAGCTATTTTCAGACAATGTCTGAAAGGTTTTACCACTCACTAACTCTACCAAAAAATAACTCTTAAAAGGGGCACTTCAGTAAAAAGGAAACTGAATACAGAAGAAAGGAAGAAGTGGGATGTAAAATATTAAGTAAATCTTAAGTGAAACTCTTAAAGTTGTTGATATTTGGCCAATTTTGAAATATAAAAATAGCAATTTGTTTTATTTGGTGGCTTTGACCTTGGTGTTGTAATACTGCACTCTAACCAACAGAGCTAATGAGCCAGCCCCCAAATAGCAATTGAATATGGTTAAACTTAGTACAAGTAAGTATTGACTCTAAAGAGCAAAAATAATAAATAATAATGATAATAATTAATTTGAGAGGATTTAAAAATAAAGTGAAACTAAAATACTAGTTCTCTATAAGAAATACGTGTGAGATGAAAGGGCTCTTGATTGCAATTAAAACTTTCTTAAGTCCTTATGGTTTTTGATGGGATGGTAGCTTTTGTTAAATCACATATGCAGGTACAGTTTAGGAGTATCAGCAACTAAGTTAAAAGAGAGTCCCTAATTTTAAAAGTAGAAAGGATAAAAATGGCAAGGAGGGACAAGGAAAAAAATCTCCAATCAAAGCAATAGAAAGCAAGACAGAAGAAAAGGAAACAAAGACAACAATGCTAGATAGAAAATATAAAATAAGTTGGTAGACATACATCTAATAATATAAACAGGTTGGATTTGTCAATTAAAAAACAGAAAGTAAGAGCTAATGAAAATAATATTCAACTATATACCATTTATAAGAGACACTACTAAAATTCCACCAAAAATTTGTAAGTAAAGAGATAGAAAAAGATAGACTGGGAAAAAACAAACCATGCAAAAGGTGGTAGAGCAATATTAATTTCACACCAAACTGATTTTTAAGGCAAATCAGTATTAGAAATTGTGGAGAGAGAGAAAGCTTACAGCTGGATAAGAAAACCTCTAGGTTCATCTCTGGGGATGCGTGGATGTCCAGTTTTTTTTTTTCGTTTGCTTGGGTTTTTTTTGGAAGCTAGCCGGTGTGGGGATCTGAACACTTGACCTTGGTGTTACCAGCTCTAACGGAGTGAGCTAACCATTGAGCCTTGAATGTTGGTTTTCAACTTGAAAACCAGAAGATAAGGGCAGCAGAATTTGTGATATGCTGTTTAAGGTCCAAAACTCCCCTAGTGACCTTCAGGGTCAGTTTTTTTTTTTACTGGTAGATTGTAACAGGCTTAACTGGTTTGACAAGCTGGCTGATTGTGGCCAGGGGGGGACATTAAGCCTCCCTACTGAAAACTTCTCTTTGAGTTCTCCTGAAACTGGAATTCCTGCACACATTTTGGTGGTTCAAGTTGGGCCTGGGGAGCTTGCCTGCATTCTCTTCCTCTTGATGATACACTGTTTCCTTTGCCTTTTAATAAAAGCCTTATGTGTATATACTCTGGAAAGTCTGGTGAGTCCTTTCAAATGCCTGAACTGGGACAAATTTTGCAGAGATAAAAAAGGTCAATATGCACATATGATGAAAAAAGAATATTTTACCCAGGCGCTGTAGCAATTTTTAATCTCTATGCACCTAGAAACATAATCTCAAAATACAAAAGGCAAAAGTAGACAAGAATTACTCAGAGGACAAATCCACAATGACTTCTCTTAAAATCTGTTAAATGAAGTGCATAACATTAGTTAAATATGGCAGAGTTATGCTACCTGAAAGTAGACAAGAATTACTCAGAGGACAAATCCACAATGACTTCTCTTAAAATCTGTTAAATCAAGTGCATAACATTAGTTAAATATGGCAGAGTTATGCTACCTGTTTACCAATAATCTCTGCTCCCTCTCTATAGTTGTAGCTGGGAAAATATTTAGTTTCTCTGCTCTGCTGCTCACTTCCCGTGACTGCATCTGCTGCCAGGACTAAGCCATTGGAAGACAGTAAAAGAAGCAACAGGAATTTCCACCATGCTCTTGGGGCCACAGTTCTACCAGCTAGAGAGAAGGGGTGTCCTCCCTCCGAGTTTTAGGTGCTTGTGCAGCTGCCACTAGCTTTGCTGTCTGTTGTCCCATGTGATTGCCTGGGGGTGCAATGGGAGAGAACAGAACAAAGACCCCGGGAGATTTCCGTCACTCTCTCTGATCCTTGGGGACTCCCTGTTCCTGCTCCCTGTACAAGAATGAGAGGGCTTTTGGGGGGGTTCTTTCTATTTGCACCCAGTGTAGAGTTCTGGGATGCTTTTGAATCTAAGGCCAGAAAATGTTAGGGGAAAAGAGCAAAAAGATCACTAGTGGATTGATCTTACTTTGCGTTTTTTTTTTTTTTTATCACCAATCAGCCTACTATACTATCATTTACATTTTATTTTATTTTATTTATTTATTTTTTTCCTTTTTGTCTTTTTTCGTGACTGGCAACGGGATCGCAACCCTTGGTGTCGCGCCCGCACCGCGCTCAACCAGTGAGCAGACCGGTCTCTATATATGGGATCCGAACCCTCAGTGGGAGCGCTGCCGCGCTCCCAAGCGCCGCACTCTACCGAGTGCGCCACCGGGCCGCCCCTATCATTTACATTTTAGAATCTCCTGGTAATTGCTTCATGTATTCTGTGCTGGGTTTCAAGGAGCATTCAGTGGATGAGAGAGGGTGGAGTGTGCTTACTTCATCTTAACTGGAACCATCCTCTGGAATCATTATCTTTTAATTAAAAATCAGTGGCTTTATATTTTATTCTCTCAGAGCTTATTTTGTTCAGTTAACGTAGAGCCCAACACTTCTCTTTTTCCTTTAGCTTTTTCAATCCATTATCAGGGATAAACACAGAATGATTTAAAAATTTACTGAGAAAACATGTGCTTTCTCTTGTATATGGGCATAAGACACTAGAAGGAGAGGGAATTTTTATTTCAGTGAACATGCATGCACTTCAAGACCCATCGGGGGTTTCTTAACAAAAAGTTTTCTTCATTCATTGCACAATTAGGTTTTCAAATAGAAGGAGAATAACCTAAAAGGCATTAGAGCAGCAGGTCTTTCATTGTAAAACTTCATTTCCTGAGAATCTCTTTCTACAGTTTTGCTCTAAAGCATGGGGTAGCCACTCCAGGCTGTACACAGTGCTAATACAGTGCATAGTGGTTATTAACATTACACAGACCATGTGTTTGACCTTTATTTTGAAAGTGTTTCTACAGTTTCAGAATACATCTAGAGAAAGAACTTATATTCTCTAGTTAAAGGCAACAAAAAGAAAACTTCCCTCTCATTTCCAACAGGGCATGACTCTTGCATATAAAATATTTAAAATTCAATAAATGCAATTGGAAGGATTTTTTCACATGTACACAACCACTATAAAAATACCATCTTGAATTTGGCATGGCATAATTTCTTGAGACCAGAGAGTCACCATCATCACTATCACCACTACCAACAGCAATGAGGTGGGGGGAGGGAGGGGGGGGGAGAGAGAGAGAGAGAGAGAGAGAGAGAGAGAGAGAGAGAGAGAGAATATACCACTTAGTTGATTGGGCCTTCTTTAGGTTTCAGAAATGGGCATTCATTGCAGTTTCTTTTTAAAACAGCAGGTGGCTCCTTAGACCCGAAATGGTTGAGAATAATATTTTATATGACCGTGCCAGACCCTTTTACTAGAAAAGCAATCTATTACTTACATTTTGAGGTCAGGCTGTCAGAAACACATTATCTGAACTTCCCAGAATTGTTATTTTTGTTGATGGGGAATCAAGGATAAAGAGTCATAAACCCAGTCTTGGTATCTTTTTGCTGATGGATCTAGTATAGTATTATTGGGATACCTGTTACAGGCGCAATTGCTCCAGAGTCAGGAGGTGCTTCATTGAGCACAAGACTCAGCAGCTGTAAGATGAAATAGGAAGAATTGCCCCTGAATGAGATATTTTGAAAGAGCTGGAATTAATTTTTTGGGGTATGGGAAAGGAGAGTACAGGATTTGGCAGCACTAACAAGACAAAGCCTCCCCAGGATACCACAGATCTATTTTAAATCTAAATGAAGGGTGGGCAGAATCTTTGGTTTTAATGCAAAAGTCAGATAATTACTTTGTAAGAGAAGCTTGGGAAGCACCAGATTGCTACCTTTTTGAAAGTGGAGTCAATATAATTGGTGGTGGAAGATTCATGCACACCTAGAAATGAAGAATAGCTGTGGCCCTGGAAGAGCAGGGACAGGAGGGTGGCTCTGTAATCAAAGCAATAGGGATGCTCTGCCCTTAACTTGATTCATTCAGTTTTTGTCTGTCTGCCTCTTTCTGTCCTGATAACAAACACCTCCTTGATTCTCTGCTTTCACTCGTTTTCTGTACCTCCCAACTTCCGTTTATTTGTAGTTTTTCCCATAATTTCTGTTTGAACATGGTTTGTCATGGTTTCTTGTCCAATTTATACATTATATGATCTCACTTCTGCTTCATTTTGTTAACTGTCCCTTTCTCTTGTTTTTTCCTGGTTAAAATTCCTGAGGAAGAGAAAATGATTAGCTGATCTTAATTCTTGCCCCAGGCCATGTTGTATTTTGCTGGCAGTTATGGCTAAACATGCCCTTGGGTTATATACCAGTCAGGGTGGGAAAGGATATAAACCATGGCTGCATGAGGCCAGCTTCTCCTGCAGAGTGAGGGACAGGGTAGGGCACCTAGAACTAGAACTTGGTTTACCTAGGACTATGGTGATCACATGTCCTAGTTTTCCTAGAAGACACACAATTTAAAGCTGCTGTCCTACAATTGAGTGCAGTTTAGCATTTGTCTCAGGTTTTTCATTTTTTAATGAATTAAAAAAATTAATACTTGTTGTGATAGACATGGATATATATTGACCAGATCTACTTTCAAGGAAGGACTTGCTTCCCAGCTGGGGGAGTATATTCAGCAGACATTTCCATCTGTCAGCTTCTTCAGGATCTGGTTGAACTGACAGGTCACACCCTTTCTGAGGGCAGCCTGCATCTGGCAACTGAGTGGGGGCATAAAGGCCTGGCCATTTCATTCCAATGAATGAAATGTTACCTGTAATATTTGCTCCAGAGCTCTTTGCCATGTTGAACAAGCCTGCATCACAGTTCACCTTCTGTCCAATCTGCTTTCTCAACCTTCCCTTCACAGGTATTGATCCCTAGTAAACATTTTGCACCCAGACTCCATCTTGGCATTTACTTCCAGAGAACCTAACTGGTGACAGTTGGTAGCAGGAGTTATCTGAAAAATCAAATGATAAGATGGAGCTGGATGACTCATTGGCCGGCAAAAAGGACCCCATTCTATAGTGGGTGGAGCACAGAATACCCCGGGCACTTGCTATAGCTCACCAGCAGTAAAATTGAGAGGGTTTATCTGGAGGGAATGCACTTGCAGATGTAACGTATCAAGCGTTTGAGAATTACGGAGAAAATAATAAATATATGCAAAAATGAATTGTTTGGTTATTGCTAAGAACCACTGATGATCTATAGAAAGAAAGGGAACCACTGAGTGTAAGTAACAGACACTTGAAAGCCAGGTGTGAAGGCCAGAGTCTCTTCGTTTGCATACCATAAGCAGCTGGAAGACCCGCCAGAGGATTATGTTCCACATCTGTGCTGCTACCACATGAGGATGTGATTGATTCTTTTTACTGTGGTGAAATTAACGTATCACAATGTTTATAATTTTAATTATTCATAAGTGTATATAGTTCAGTGGTAGGAAGTACATTAACATTGTTGTGCTACCATTACCAACCATCCAGCTCCAGAATTTTTTTTATTTTCCCAAACTGAAACTTTGTACCCATTAAACAATAACTCACCATTCTTCTTCCCACCCCCAGCCCCTGAAAACCACCATTCTACCTCTGTCTCTGTGAATCTGAGTGCTCTAATTTGACTCCCTCGTGAAAGTGGAATTACACAATATTTGTCTTTTTGTGCCTGTATTATTTCACTCAGCATAATATCTTCAAGTTTCAACAATGTTGTAGTATGTGTCAGAATCTCCTTCCTTTCTAAGGCAGAATAACTTTCTATTGTATGTTTATGCCACATTTTGTTGTCCACTCATCTATCGATGGGCACTTGGATTGCTATCACATTTTAACCATTCTGAATAATGTTGCTATGAACATGTGTGTACAAGAATCTGTTTGAGGCCCTCCTTTCAATTTTGGGGGGTATATACCCAGAAATGGAATTGCTGGATCATATGGTAATTATATTTTAAATTTATTTTCAATTTTTAAATTGTGGTCAAATATACATAACACATAATTTACCATCTTAACTATTTTAAGTATACAGTTCAGGGGTATAAATACACTCATAATGTTGTGCAGCCTTCATCACCACCCATCTCCACAATCCTTTTCATCTTGGTGTTATCAGTACCACGTTCTACCAGTGAGTTAACTGGCCAGCAAAACTTAAACCCTATACCCATTAAACAATAACTCCCCCTTATCCCTGTTGGGCTCTTTTACCTGCCCATAATCCTGCTGACTGGGCCAATTGTTGACCTAGGGCTGGTTCTAGAGATCACAGTTGCCTCAGGCCTGTTGTCCAGACTGGGTCACAAACCCTTCACATGCAGGCCTCTGAGTTAGGTAACCGGCCGAAAGGTCCTTGGAGCCCCGGTTGAAGAGCATGGCTGTGCAGGGCAGATGCCCAAGGCAGTAAATGCCAGCCAAGGTGGTGGCACCGTGCATGCGCACTAGCTCCACCCACACACAACTTATTTACAAAGAATGCACCGCACCACCCCCAACCGGACCCAAGGCGAGGGGGCCTGATTAAACTATTCTATTTCCCCAACAATCCCTTCTCCCCAGCTCCTGGCGACCACCCTTTTGCTTTCTATCTCTATGATTTTGACTATTCTAAGTTCATCATATAAGTGTAGCCAAGCAGTATTTGTCTTTTTGTGACTAGCTTATTTCACTTATGTATGCATCACAGAAAAATTCAATCAAGAGAATTAACATATTCATCACCTCACCAACTTATCTTTTTTTGTGGTTAACAATCTATTCTTTTAGCAATTTTGAAATACACAATATATTATTAACTGTGGTCACAATGTTGTGCAGTAGATCACTAAAACTTATTCCTCTAGTCTAACTGAAATTTTGTGCCGTTTGATCAACATCTCTCCTTTCCCCATCCCTTCCTCTCCCTCCAGTCTCTGGTAACCATCTTTCTACTCTCTGTTTCTATGAGATTGACGTTTTTAGAGTCCACATGTAAGTGAGATCATACAATATTTATCTTTCTGTTCCTGGCTTATTTCACTCCACATAATGTCTTCTAGTTCCACCCATGTTGTTAAGACTGACGGAATTTTCTTTCTTTTTTTTTTAAGGCTGTATTCCATTGTGTATACATACCAAATTTTCTTTATACATTCATCCATTGATGGACACTTGGATTAGTTCTCTATCTTGGCTATTGTGAATAATGCTGAAATGAATACAGGAGTGCAGATATCTCTTCAATATACCAATTTTAGTGCCTTTGAATATATACTCAGTAATGGAATTGCTGGATCATTTGGTAATTCTATTTTTAATTTTTTGAGGAACCTCCAAACTCTTTTCCAAAAGGCTGTACTAATTTACACTTCCACTAACAGTGTATTAGGGTTCCCTTTTCACCACATCCTTGTCAACATTTTCATTCATGTTTTTGATAGTTAGCCATTATAAAAGGTGTGAGGTAGTATCTCATTGTGGTTTTAATTTGGATTTCCTTGATGATTGGAGATGTTGAGCATTGTTTCATATATGTCGGTCCTTTGTATCTTTTCTTTTGAAAAATGATTGTTCAGATATTTTGCCCACTTTTAAATTGTGTTATTTGTTTTCTTAGTATTGAGTTGTTTGAGTTCTTTATATATTTTGGATATAAGACCATTATCATATGGTTTGCAAGTATTTTCTCCCAATCTATTGATTGTCCCTTCACTCTATTTATTTATTTTATTTTAATCTATCAGTGTACAATGTAGTTAATTTTCATGTCCCTTTACCAATTCCTTCTTTTCCTCCCTCTCCCTCCCCCCATCAACATTATATCTGTTCACTTATCTTAACAAGTTCAAGGACTTTATTGTGATTCTTGTGTCTTCTTCCCACCCCCATTTATTTGTTTTTATATTTATTTATTTATTTATTTATATTAGCTCCCACAAATAAGTGAGAACATGTGGTATTTCTCTTTCTGTGCCTGGCTTATTTCACTTAATATAACTTTCTTTAAGTCCATCCATGTTGCTGCAAATGGTAGTATTTCATTCTTCTTTTTACAGCAGTGTAGTATTCCATGGTGTAGACGTACCACATTTTCATTATCTACTCATCCAGTGATGGGCATTTAGGCTGGTTCCAACTCGTGGCTACTGTAAATAGTGCTGCAATAAACATGGGAGTACAAGTATCCCTTCTACATGATGATTTCCATTCCTTTGGGTATATACCCAGCTGGGTATAGCTGGGTCATATGGTAGGTCTATCTGTAATTGTTTGAGGATCCTCCATACCATTTTCCATAAAGGCAGCACCATTTTGCAGTCCCACCAAAAGTGGAGGAGTGTTTCTTTTTCTCCACATTTTTGCCAGCATTTACCATTCTCAGTCTTTTGGATATTAGCCATCCTAACTGGAGTGAGATGGTATCTCAAAGTGGTTTTATTTGGATTTCCCAAATGCTGAGCAATGTTGAACATTTTATGTGTCTGTTGGCCATTCATATATCTTCTTTTGAGAAATTCCTATTTAGCTCCTTTGCCCATTTTTAAATTAGGTTACCTGTTTTTTTGCTGTAAAGTTGTTTGAGTTCCTTGCATATTCTGTATATTAATCCTTTGTCAGATGTATATTTTGAAAACTACAGGCCAATATTCTTGATGAACATAGACAAAAATCATCATCAAAATATTAGCAAACAGAATACAACAGCACATCAAAAAGATTATGCACAATGATCAAGTAGAATTCATCCTCGGGATGCAAGGATGCTAAGGATGGTTCAATATAATGCAAATCAATAAACATAACAAACCACATCAACAAAATCAAGGACAAGACCACATGATTGTCTTAAGGGATGCAGAAAAAGCATTTGACAAAATTCAACATCCCTTCATGATAAAGACACTAAACAAATTAGGTATGGAAGGAAAGTATCTCAACAAAATAAAGACATATATGACAAACCCACTGCCAACATCATCCTGAATGGGGAATAACTGAAAGCTTTTCCTTTAAGAACATGAGCAAGACAAGGATGCCCACTCTTACCACTCCTATTCGACACAGCATTGCAAGTACTAGACAGAGCAATCAGGCAAGAGAAAGAAATAACAGGCATCCAAATTGGAAAAGAGAAAGTTGAACCAACCCTGTTTCCAGGTGATCTGATTCTATGTATGGAAAACCCTAAAGAATCTACCAAAAAACTCCTAGACCTGATAAACAAATTCAGTGAAGTTGCAGGATACAAAATCAGTAGCACTTTTATACAGAAACAATGAACTAGCAGAAAAAGAAATAAAGAAAGCAAGCTCATTTACAATAGCTAGCAAAAGAATAACATACCTATGACTCAATTAAACCAAGGAGATGAAAGATTGCTAGAAAGAGAACTACAAATCAATGCTGAAAGAAATTAAAGAGGACACAAAAAGATGGAAAGGCATTCCATGTTCATGGATTGGAAGAATTAATGCTGAGAAAATGTCCATACTAACCAAAGCAAAGTACAGATTCAATGCAATCCCCATCAGAATACTAATCACATTCTTCACAGAAATAGAGAAAACAATCCTAACATTCATATGGA
>NW_007727425.1:345083-347386 GCF_000696425.1 Galeopterus variegatus
CAACAAAAGACCCTGAATAGCCAAAGCAATCCTGAGCAAAAAAAGTAAAGCCAGAGGCATTGCGCAATCTGACTTTAAATTATATTACAAAGATATAGTAACCAAAACAGCATTGTACCGGCATAAAAACAGACACAGGAACCAATGGAACAGAATAGAGAACCCAGACATCAACCTACATACTTTCAGCCAGCTGATATTTGACAAGGGTAACAGGAGCATACATTGGGGAAAGAAAACCTGTTCAATAAATGGTGCTGGGAAAACTGGATATTCATGTGTGGAAGAATGAAAACTAGACCTGTATATCTCACCATATGCCAAAATAAACTGAAAATGGACTAAAGACTTAAATATAAGACCCCAAACTAAAAAACTACTGTAAGAAAACATAGGGGAAATACTTCAGGAAGCAGGACTGGGCAAAGACTTTATGAATAAGACCTCAAAAGCACAAGCAACAAAAGAAAAAAATAAACAAATGGGATTATAAGAATCTAGAATTCTTCTGCACAGCAAAGGAAACAATCAGTAGAGTGAAAAGACAACTTACAGAATGGGAGAAAATACTTGTAAACTGTACATCTGACAAAGGTTTAATATCCATTATATACAAGGAACTCAAATAACAGTAAAAAACAAATAATCCAATTAAAAAACCAGCAAAGGAGCTGAATAGACATTTCTCAAAAGAAGACAAGCAAATGGCCAACAAGTATATGAAAATATGCTCAACATCACTAATCATCAGGGAAATATAAATCAAAACACATTGAGATCTCATCTCACCCCAGTTAGACTGGCTATTATAAAAAAGACAGAGAATAATAAATGCTGGCGAAGATGCAGAGAAAGGAAACCCTTCTGTATTGTCAGTGGGACTGTAAATTAGAACAGCAATTATGGAAAGCAGTATGGACATTTCTCAGACAACTACAGATAGAACTGCTGTATGATCCAGCAATCCCACTACTGGCTATATACCCAAAGGAATGGAAATCATCTTGTTGAAGAGAAACCTGCACTCCCGTGTTCATCACAGCTCTATTTACAATAGCCAAGATATAGAATCAACCTAAATATTCATTGATGGATGTCTGGATAATGAGAGTGTGGTATATATACACAGTGCAATACTATTGAGCCATAAAAAAGAATGAAACTCTAACATTCACAGCAGCATGGTGAGCTTGGAGAAAATTATGTTAAATGAAACAAGCCAGGCACAGAAAAAGAAAAACTGCATGTCTTCACTCATAAGTGGGAGCAAATAAATGAATAAATAAGGAAAGAAAGAAAGAAATAAACAGCAATCACTATAATACATTGAACTTTCAGAAGGAGAGAACAGGGCCGGCCNCCAATTAAAAAACCAGCAAAGGAGCTGAATAGACATTTCTCAAAAGAAGACAAGCAAATGGCCAACAAGTATATGAAAATATGCTCAACATCACTAATCATCAGGGAAATATAAATCAAAACACATTGAGATCTCATCTCACCCCAGTTAGACTGGCTATTATAAAAAAGACGGAGAATAATAAATGCTGGCGAAGATGCAGAGAAAGGAAACCCTTCTGTATTGTCAGTGGGACTGTAAATTAGAACAGCAATTATGGAAAGCAGTATGGACATTTCTCAGACAACTACAGATAGAACTGCTGTATGATCCAGCAATCCCACTACTGGCTATATACCCAAAGGAATGGAAATCATCTTGTTGAAGAGAAACCTGCACTCCCGTGTTCATCACAGCTCTATTTACAATAGCCAAGATATAGAATCAACCTAAATATTCATTGATGGATGACTGGATAATGAGAGTGTGGTATATATACACAGTGCAATACTACTGAGCCATAAAAAAGAATGAAACTCTAACATTCACAGCAGCGTGGTGAGGAAAGAATGAAACTCTAACATTCACAGCAGCATGGTGAGCTTGGAGAAAATTATGTTAAATGAAACAAGCCAGGCACAGAAAAAGAAAAACTGCATGTCTTCACTCATAAGTGGGAGCAAATAAATGAATAAATAAGGAAAGAAAGAATTTTTATAGAAAGAAAGAAAGAGAAAAAGAAAGAAGAGAAAGAAAAAGAAATAAACAGCAATCACTATAATACATTGAACTTTCAGAAGGAGAGAACAGGGCCGGCCCGGTTAAGAAATAAACAGCAATCACTATAATACATTGAACTTTCAGAAGGAGAGAACAGGGCCGGCCTGGTGGCGCACTGCTGTAGTGTGCCGCTTGGGAAGTGTGGTGGCGCTCCTGCCGAGGGTTCGGATCCCACATACAGACC
>NW_007727425.1:348364-354863 GCF_000696425.1 Galeopterus variegatus
TCACGAAAAAAGACAAAATGGAAAAAAAAAAAAAAAAAAAAAAAAAAGAAGGAGAGAACAGATCTGTGTTTACTAGTGGTGGGAAAGGTGCAGAGGTAGTGTCATCACACCCTGTACATATGTATTGATATTCAACTCTCTACTCCACAAATATGTACAACCAATTATGTTTCAGTTAAAATAATGTGGTTTCCCTCTTCATTTTGTTAAAGTGGTGTATTATAATGATTGATTTTTGTATGTGGAACTATTCTTGCATTCCAGGAGTAAATCTCACTTGGTCATGGTGTATAGTTCTTTAATTTGCTGTTTAATTTACTTGGAAAGGTCTGCATCAATATTTATCAGGGGTATTGGTCTGTAGTTTTTTTTCCTTGTAATGTCTTTGTCTGGATTAGGTATCATCATAATGTTGGCCTCAAAGAATGAGTTGAGAAGTATTCTCTCCTCTTGAATTTCTTGCAAGAATTTGAGAATGATTGATGTTTGCTCTTCTTCAAATGTTTGATGAAATTCACCAATAAAGTTTTGGGCTTTTCTTTGTTGGGAGGGTTTTGATTTCTGATTCAATCTTCTTACTAGTTACGGATCTATTTAGACTTTCTATTTCTTCATGATTCAGTTTTGGTAGGTTGTTCATTTCTTTCAAAAACTTTATTTTATTGTGGTAAGAAAACTTAACATGATAACTACCCAATTAAAATTTTAAGTGTACAATACACCATTCTTGACTATGGGTATGAGGTTTTACAGCAGATCTCTAGAACTTATTCACCTTGCTTCACTGAAACTTTGAGCCTGCTGATTAGTAACTCATCATTTACCCTTCCCTCCAGCCCCTTGCAACCGTCATTCCACTTTTTGATTCTATGAATTTGATTATTTTAGATATGTCATGTAAGTGAGATCATGTACTGTGTGTGTCTCTCTGACTGACTTATTCCTCATTTCACTGAGCATATTGTCCTTAAAGTTCAGCCATGTTGTTGCAGATTGCAGAATTGCACTGAATGTATGCAGTATCCCCCTTGTCCTGGGTAAAGCTGGGAACTGGGGATCTCGTCCTGGTTGTATGGTGCTATGTTGTGGCAGGGTCTCTGGTGCGAGAGTATCCTGAATCTCTACTTGCTTTGGTGAGTCTGGGTTTGTGTTATTCTGGCATGCAGGAGCCTTTCAATTGGTTTCTGATTTCTTACTTAGGGAATTTGTCCATTAATTGCTGCTAAATTGGTGTGTTTTTTGAGGGAAGGAGGATTCAGAGCTTACTACTCCACCATATAGTGACATAATTCCTTAGAATCTGTACATTTCATCTAGGTTATGCAATTTCTTGGTGTACAATTGTTCATAGCACTCCCGTATAATCCCATTTATTTCTTTTGAAAATTATTTTTATTTTTAACAATTCATTTTGATTGTATATGTTTAAACTGTATAACATGATGTTTTGATATACACAGTTGAATGATTACTGAGGTCAACCCTATTAATATATTTACCATCTCACATAGTTGATTTTTTTCTGTATGGTAAGATCAGTTAAAATCTACTCTGTCAGCAAATTTCGAGTATACAATTTAATATTATTAACTATAGTCTTCATGCTGTACATTAGATCTCTTGATTTATTCATTCTTCATAACTATAACTTTTTATTATTTGACTGACTTCTTCCATTCTCTTTTCCTTTTCACCCTTATAAGACCATCATTCTATTCTTTGTTTCTATGTATTTGACCTTTTTTTAGATGCTATATATAAGAGAGATCATGCAGTATTTTCATTGTGTTTGACTGATTTCACTTAGCATAATGTCCTCCAGGTTTATCCATGTTGCTGCAAATGGCAGGATCTTCTTTTTCTAAAAGGCTGAATAATATTTTATTATATATGTATATATAGGTACGTGTGTATGTATGTATACCACAATTTCTTTATGCAGTCATCTGTTGATGATACTTAGGTTGTTTCTACATCTTCGCAATTGTGAATAGTGTTGCAATGAACATGGGAATGCAGATTTATCCATGAGGTGCCGATTTCATTTCCTTCGGATATATATACAGAAGTAGAATTGCTGTGTCATGTGGTAGTTCAATTTTTAATTTTTTGAGGACCCTCCATACTGTTTCCATAATAGCATCACTAATTTACATTTCCACCCACAGTGTACAGGGGTTTACCTTTCTTCACACCCTTAGCAACACTTGTTATCTTTTGTCTTTTTGATAACAGCCATCCTAACAGGTGTGAAGTGATATCTTATGGTTTTAATTTGTGTTTCCCTGATGATTAGTGATGTTTAGCACCTTTTCATATATCTGTTGGCCATTTTTATGTCTTCTTTGGAGATATGTCTAATCAGTTCCTTTGCCTGTTTTTAAATTATTTTTATTTATTTGTTTATTTTGCTGTTGAGTTCTGTGAGTTCCTTATATATTTTGGGTATCAACCCCTTATAAGATATATGATTTGGGCCAGCCCGTGGCTCACTCGGGAGAGTGTGGTGCTGATAACACCAAGGCCCCGGGTTCGGATCCCATATAGGGATGGCTGGTTAGCTCACTTGGGAGAGCCTGGTGCTGACAACACCAAGTCAAGGGTTAAGATCCCCTTACCGGTCATCTTTAAAAAAAAAAAAAAAAAAAAAGATATATGATTTGCAAATATTTTCTCCCAATCCGTAGGCTGCCTTTTAATTATGTTCATTTTTTTTTCTTTGGTGTGCAGGAGCTTTTTAGTTTCATGTGATCTTGTTATTATTTTTTAATTAAAAAACACAAGCTTTTTATTTTTTAAAGAGTCTCATACTATGACACATGCAATTATATATATTTATATACACAACTAATATGTGTGTGTTTAACCCCATTAAAGTAGAAAGAAAAAAAATGGATAAATATTTTTTCAATAGCTTAGAATGAGAAAGACCTTTGTAACTATGACATAAACTCGAAAGTTAAAAAGGCAAATATAATTTGACTATGTAAAAACTTTATACATCTCTATGGAAAAAAGAAGAGAGAATAAAAAGACCAAAACAAGCAGAAAAGAGCAATAAACTGAACAAAAATAATTGTTCAAATATGCCACTTCGACAGGGGTTGCACTGAATCTGTATATCCCTTTGGATGGTATATTAGTCAGGGTTCTCCAGAGAGACAGAATGAATAGGATATGTTTATAAATGTATGAGAGGGATTTATCAGTGGAGTGGGCTCACACAATTGTGTGAATCCCACAACAGACTGTCTGCAAACTGGATGCTAGTAGCATGGCCTCAGAAACAGGGAAGCTGATGGTGTCCTTGGTGTAAGTCCTGGATGCCAGCAGCATGGCTCAGTCCAAGTCTGAAGGTCTCTGAACTAAGGGAAGCTGATGGTGCTGTGGTGTATGTCCTGGAACCCAAAAGCCAAAGAGTCTCAAGCTCTGACATCCACTAACAGGAAAGCAGAGTGTATCCCAGCTCCAGCAAATAGAGAGAGAGAAATTCTCTTTTCTCTGTTTTTGTTCTCTCTGGAACCCCAGAAGATCGGACAGTTCCTGCCCATATTGAGGGCAAATCTTTCCCACCCAGTGCACTTAAGGTCTCATACTAAGCTCTTCTGGACACACCCTCATGGACACACCTAAACAGATAGCTTTACCAGGATTCTCAGTATCCCTTAATCTAATCAAGTTGATACCTAGAATTAACCATCACAGATAGCATGGACATTTAAACAACATTCATTTCTCTAATCCATGAACATGGGATAGCTTTCCACATATTTGTGTCTTCTTCAATTTCTTTCATCAATATTTATAGTCTTCAGTGTACAGATTTTTCATCTCCTTGGTTAAATTTATTCCTTATTGGTGTACAGAAACAATCCATCTTACTTCTATAAAATCAGTAGTAACTTCTCTTTCATTTCTGATTTAAGTTATTTGAGTCTCCTCTCTTTTTCCCTTAGTCAATCTCGCTAACAATTTGTCAATTTTGTTGCTCTTTTTGAAGAACCCACTCACGGTTTTATTGCTTTTCCTGTATTGTTTTTCTTTTCTGCTTCATTTATTTCTGCTCTAATCTTTATTACTTCCTTTCTTGTGCTAACTTTGGGTTTATTTATTTATTTTTTGTAGTTTGTAAAAGTGTAAAGTTACATTTTTGATTTGAATTTTTTTCCCTTTTTAGTGTAAATGTTTAAAGCTCTAGATTTTCCCTCTTCATTGATTTTGCTACATCCCACATGTTTTGGTATGTAGTGTTTTCATTTTCATTTGTCCCAAGACATTTTAAAATTTCTTTTGTGATTTCTTCTTTGAACTGATATGGATTGAGTATTTGTGTCCCCTTTATATTCATAGTTAAAATCCTAACCCCCAATATGATGGTAGTAGGAAGTGGACTGCTCTTATAAATGGGATTAGTGTCCTTATAAAAGGGACCCAGAGATCTCCCTTGCTGTTTTCTGCTATGTGAGGATACAACAACAGAATAGAAGCATTTAGAACAGCAGGATTTAGAACCTTCCTATAAAGCAGTGGGGTGATGCTGCCCCCCCCAGTGGGCCTAGAAGGTAGAGCATTGAGTGCAGGAAGATTTTTCCCAAGCCTTTAAGTTTAATGTAAGAAGTGAGAAGATGGTAGTCTATGAATCAGGAAGTAGGCCCTTATTAGGCATTGAATCTTCAGGCATCCTGATCTTGGACTTCCCTACAGAAACATATGCTTGTTGTATAAGCTACACAGTCTATGATATTTTTGATATAACAGCATAAATGGACTAAGACAGATCCATTGGTTGTTTAATAGTTTATGGTTTAGTTTCCACACAGGTGTGAATTTTCTAAGTTTTTCCTGCTGTTGATTTCTAATTTCATTCCATTGTGATCAGAAAAGATACTGTGTGTCATTTCAATATTTTAAAATATTTTAAGACTTGTTTTATGGACTAACATATGGTTTATGCTGGAGAATGTTCCGTGTGTTACTTGAGAAAAATATGTATTCTGATGTTGGATGTAGTGTTTTGTATATGTCTGTTAATCATTTCAATATTTTAAAATATTTTAAGACTTGTTTTATGGACTAACATATGGTTTATGCTGGAGAATGTTCCATGTGTTACTTGAGAAAAATATGTATTCTGATGTTGGATGTAGTGTTTTGTATATGTCTGTTAGGTCCAATTGTTCTATAGTGTTCAAGTTTAAGTTTTCTATTTCCTTATTCATCTTCTCTCTGATTATTCTATCCATTATTGAAAGTGAGGGATCGAAGTCTCCTCTTCTTATCATAGAATTGTCTATTTCTCCCTTCTGTTCTTTTAGTGTTTGACTCACATATTTAGGGCCTCTGATATTTTGTTCTTATATGTTTATAATTGTTATATCTTCCTGGTGAATTGACCATTTTATCATTATATAATATCCTCCTTTACCTCATGTGAATGTTTTCAACTTAAAGTTTATTTTGTTTGAGATTAGTATAGCCACACTTGATCTCTTTTGGTTACTATTTACATAGAATATCTTTTTCCATCCATTCACTTTCAACCTACATGTATAGTCAGATCTAAAGGGAATGTCTTGTAGACAACTATAGTTAGATTCTGTTTTCTTAAAATATTAAAAAATCTATTCTGCCAATCTGTGTCTCTTGACTGTGGTGTTTAATCCATTTATATTTAAAATAATTGCTGATAGGGAATGACTTACTATTGCCATTTTGCTAATTGTTTTCTGTATGTTTTACAGCTTTTTTATCCCTCATTTCCTCCATTACTGCTTATGTACGTGTTTACTTGATCTTTTGTAGTGATATGTTTGGATTCCAGTCTCATTTCCTTTTGTGTATATTCTATAGATATTTTCTTTATGGTTTCCATGGGAATTACACATAGCATCCTAAAGTTATAATAATCTATATTAAACTAGTACTAAATTCAAACACATGCAGAAACTCTATTCCTTTATAGCTCTATACTTATGGTAATAATATCACAAATTACATCTTTATATATTGTGAACCTATTAACATAGACCTATAATTATTTTTTAATGTTTTTATCTTTTAAACTCTATGGGAGAATAAAATTCTATGGAATTACAAACCAAATACAATAATGCTGGTTTGTATATTTTACTATATATTTATCTTTACTAGAGAACTTTATACTTTCATATGGCTTTCAGTTACTGTCCAATGTACTTTCATTTCAACTTGAAGTACCCCCTTTGGCATTTCTTGCAGGGCAATCCTAGTGGTAATGCACTCCCTCAGATTTGTTTATCCAGGAAGGTCTTAATTTCTCCTTCATTTTGAAGGAGAGTTTTGCTGGATATAGTATTCTTGATTGACAGCTTTTTTCTTTCAGCATGTTAAATATATCATTGCACTGATTTCTTGTCTGCAAGATTTCTGATGAGAAATCTGTGAGGATCCCTTGTACATGATAAGTTATTTTTCTATTGCTGCTTTCAAGATTCTCTCTTTGTCTTTGATTTGTAACAGT
>NW_007727425.1:355226-357549 GCF_000696425.1 Galeopterus variegatus
TTTTGAAGGAGAGTTTTGCTGGATATAGTATTCTTGATTGACAGCTTTTTTCTTTCAGCATGTTAAATATATCATTGCACTGATTTCTTGTCTGCAAGATTTCTGATGAGAAATCTGTGAGGATCCCTTGTACATGATAAGTTATTTTTCTATTGCTGCTTTCAAGATTCTCTCTTTGTCTTTGATTTGTAACAGTTTGATTACTGTATGTACAGATTTCTTTGATTTATCCTACTGGAATTAGTTGAGCTTCTTGGATTTATAGATTCATGTATTTCCTCAAGTTTGTGAAGTTTTTGGCCATAATTTCTTCAAATAATCTTGCTACCCCTTTCTATCTCTCTTCTCCCTCTGAGACTTCCATAATACATATGTTTGTATGCTTAATTTTCGTCTCACTGGTTCCTCGGGTGCTGTTCATTTTCTTCTTTCATCTTTCTTTCTGTTCCTCAGACTAGATAATCTCAAATAATATGTTTTCAAATTCACTGATTCTTTCTTCTGCCTGATAAAGTCTGTTGAGCCTCTCCAGTAAAATTTCCATTTTATTTTTTATTTATTGTTCTTTTCATCTCTAGAACTACTATTTTTTTTGTTGAAGCCTTTTTTTGTTCATATCATAAGTATTTTTCTGTACAGCTTAACATCTATATGTATACTTTGAGCTGTTCCAGTTGGAGACACACATTCCAAAGATAGTTTTATTGATATAACTATATGGTGAATGACCATTAAAGTTTAATAATGGCCATTCTTCTGACAACATATGAATTTAAATGATATATTTTCTCAACCAGTCTATTGGGAAGTTCACAGCATACTCTTATCACTATGGAATATACATTTTAACAATATATGACTCTAAAATATCTGAAAGGTTTCGAGGGGTTTAAAACTTAGGTGAAAATCTCTAGATTATGGTCTCAGAACATAACTGTGAGACTGGTTTTTATTTCACATTAAGTTCTGATAGAAAACTTTATTCCCTTAAGTGAACAAGCCATATTCTTTCAGCCTAAATATCAATTCGCAATTTCTGTTGTGTCTTATCTCCACGATTATTTTAATTTTCTGGTGATGTTTCAATTTTAGCTACAATATGTGCATTTAGCTTATAATGGTAAAGAATTAACTGTAATTTATTGACTACTAAGTATAATAATATAGTATATATTAATCCTAAGAAAACATTTAACTTTATACATGTTAAAAGTGGCTCAAAAATAACTTTAAAAAATTGGTTTTGAAAGGTCTCCGTTAATATATAATCACAAGAAAAGGGTTGAAATTCACCTTCATAGAAATTTCCAAAGCATAGAAATAATTATCTCTTACAGAAAAAAAAAGTATTGGGCCTATAAAAGAAAACCAACTTAAATAAAGGGGTGGTTTTTAAAGCATCAGTTCTGTGAATAATCCTTCAATTGTTTCAACATTTGAGTTTTGCAAGTAAATAGCTGCATATGAATAGTCAACAAGTCAAGTTGAAAAAACAAAACAAATCTTTATTGCCTAGATATAAAATATATGTATATGTATATATATATATATATATATATATATAAATCCCCCACAAAAGATGCTATTCTCTCATTTCCCCATCTTCTTCCTTTTCTTCAACACCTCTGATATAAAGGACATTATCACACCATATTAAAACTTCACCCAGATGTCCAGACAATGCTCCATCTATGTATTCTTCTGTATTTTCAAGCTGCATGTTCATAGAGCCATCTGCAGATACCAGGAAGCCCTTGTACTCCATCCTCCACTTAAGTTTCACCACCACTGGCTTTCCCGTTAATCCGCTGAGGAAAGGTTTGGGATTGAGGGGTAAACTCATTGTGACTATGGGCACTTCTGCAGGCTACTTGCTGCCGACCCAGCTGCCACCTGTCCCTGGCGACTGCAGCAGCTACAGCAGGTCCCGATTAGAACTACTATTTAAAAAAATAATAATTTCCATCTGTTTATCGATATCCTCTCTTGGTTGGGACATCATTCTCATGATTTCCTTTATTTCTTTAGATATGGAGTCCTTAGCTCTTTGTACATACTTAAAGTAGCCGATTTAAGGTCTTTGTATAGCAAGTCCTATATCTAGACTTCCTTGGGACAGTTTCTGTGAATTCCTTCCCCCCCCCCCTTTCTGTGTATGGGCTATACTTTCTTGTTTCTTTGCATGCCTCATTTTTTTACATTGAAAAGTAGAAATTTGGAGTATCACAATGTGGTATTTCTAGAAATCTAATTTCCTCCCTTACCTGTAGTTTGTTGTTGCTGCTGCTTGTTACAATTGTTGTTTGTTTAGTGACTTTTCAGA
>NW_007727425.1:358534-359240 GCF_000696425.1 Galeopterus variegatus
TTTTTTTTAACAGCGATTATTGATACTCAATAAACCCTTATTTTTCAAAGGATCACATTCCTCAGTCTTTCTTTCCAAGCTTTTTGGATAGTCTATTGGTTTTACTGACTGTTACCATTGCCTCAGGCAGCAGTGACTAAAGCATTTGCCTGTAAATGTTTTCAACAAATGTCCCCTGTAGTGACTTTAGCATTGGATGAGTTTCAAATTAAGGAAGGTAAAGACAAGGCTATTAAGCTAATCTTCCAGAGAAAAACCAGACAGATTAAAACAAAAATTTACAATTCTTTGTGAACGAGGTCTGCTTTCTCCTCTCTGGTACTGGGAATGTTCATTGTTATTTTCAAGGCTACCACTGAGCTGGGCAGCAGGGGTTTGGTATTATGGTTAAGTTGAAATTCCATAAAGCGCAGTGTTCTTATTGAGATTCAGCCTTTTTTCTTGAATAAGCACTCCCCAGGTTGCTGCAAGCTTTTGGTTAGTTTCCAGAGTTCCGAAATTCTTTTTCCATTTTTTTTCCACTTTTTTTAATGAAAGGACAGACTTTTGGAGTTCCTTACTTGCCATTTTTGCTAACTTTATTTTTAATTCAGTAAGTTTTTATTCTGTACAGGATTGAAATTAAATTGAGAAAGCCTATAATCATAATATGTAAATTTGGTGAAATATTTAAAACAATGATGATTAAAGACAACTTGTTTGATTA
>NW_007727425.1:360099-363812 GCF_000696425.1 Galeopterus variegatus
TAATATGTAAATTTGGTGAAATATTTAAAACAATGATGATTAAAGACAACTTGTTTGATTATTTTTGGATTATAAGAATTTTTTTTTGAAGAAAACTACTCTGATGAAAAAGGATAAGACTTACAAAAATATTTGCCTGAAACACACATTTTAAAAGAAAAATATTAGAATTGAGAGTGTCTTCCTTTTGGAAAATTTGCTCTGAGTTTACTGGGTAAATTAGCACCTGTAAAGAGCATATTTTCTCAATTAAAATTTTGGTCCACAGAAAGGAGTTAACTGAAACTGCCAGAAATTACAAATTTCTTAATCACATAACATGGCTTTGAAAAGATTGCTGGCAATTTTTATGAAAATGCTGATATTAATATAACCATATTAAAAAAACACATTCCTTAGGAAAATACTACTTACATGGTATACTAGATTTTAAGGCTGCCGTAGCCAATTGCCACAAACTAAGTGGTTTAAAACATGAGAAATTTATTTTCTAATAGATCTGGAGGTCAGAAGTTCAAAATCAAGATGCTGACAGGACCGTGTTCTCTCTGAAGCCTCTAGAGAAGAATCGTGACTTGTCTCTTCTAGCTTCTGGCAGCTAGCAATCTCTGGCTTTCCTTGACTTGGAGATGCATCATTCCAGTCTCTGTCTACATCTTCACATGGCCATATATCCTGTGTGTCTGTGTCTCTACATTATATTAACTGAATTACATCTAAAAAGACCAATTTCCAAATAAGATCATGTTCATAGGCCCTGGGTAGACGTGAAATTTTGGAAAACATGATTCAACCAAATACACATGACATTGGAAACAGATGCAGCTGAGAAAATTATCAAATACATGAATATATGCCAAGAAAATTTATTCTGTTTATGTTATTTTTAAAGTTTAGGTCATCAATGTAGAGAGTTAAAATGTTTGCTTTAAAATATGCAGATATATTTTCTTTTATAAATAATTTTACTTTTGAGAATAGTTTTAAAAATATCTTTATTGATATTTAATTCACACACCACAAAGTTCATCTATTTTAAGTGTACAATTCAATGTACATTCATGGGGTTATGCAATTATCATTACAATTTAATTATAGAATATCTTCATCTTTCCTAAAACAAACCATTAGCTATTATTCCCCATTCTCCTCAACTCCCAGTCCTAAGTATCCACTAATCAGTTTCTTGTCTGTTTTGATTTTATTTCATATCAAGAATCAAATGGAATCATATAATTTAAGGTCTTTGTGACTGTTTTTTTTTCTTATTTAGCATAATGTTTTCAAGGTGCATTTATGTTTAGCATGTATCAGTACTTCATTCCTTTTTATTGCCTAATAATATTCTATTGCATGGATGTACCACATTTTATATTACCATTCATTAATCTATGGCCATTTGGATATTTTCTACTTTTTGGCCGTTATTAATAATGCTGCCAGTATTAGTAATATAAACACTCATGTACAAGCTTTTGCATATGTTTTCATTTGTCTATGGTATGTATCTAGGAGTGGAATTGCTAGATCATATGGCACCTCAATGTTTTTTGAGGAACGGTTGTTTTCCACAGCAGCTGCACCATTTTACATTCCCACCAGCAATGCATGAGGGTTCCAAGTTCTCCACATCCTTGCTAACACTTGTTATTGTCTGTTACTTTGATTATTGCCTTTCTAGTGGGTGTGAAGTGGTGTCTCATTGTGGTTTTGATTTGCATTTCTTAATGGCAAATTATGTTGAGCATCTTTTCATGTGCTTATTGTGCATGCTGGCCAGTAAGGGGATCTGAATCCTTGTCCTTCGTGTTATCAGTACCACACTCTCCCAAGTGAGCTAACCAGCCAGCCCTCTTCTGTGCATATTATTAAACATGATGCTTTCAATGAAGCAAAACGTTCACTGGTAATGAATGAATAAGGAAAATAGACCTAATACATTACATTTGTCTTAGTCCATTCAGGCTGCTATTACAAAATGCCAGACTGGGTGGCTTGTAAACAACAAAAATTTATTTCTCTCAGTTCTGGAGGCTGGGAAGTTCAGAGTGCCAGCATGGTCAGGTTCTGGGTTGTAGACTGTCAACTTCTTGCTCACATGGTGGAAAGGACAAGGCAGTCCCACTCTCCTTAGTCTTTAAGTGTGTCTATTACCTCGAATGTTCTATCAGAAATTAACTGTGAATTGATGGGTACATAAACACAGGACTGCATAGCATTCCATTCCTTTGTATGGGTCTATCATAATTTATGTAACCAGTGAATTTTTAGATTGTTTCATCTTTTTGTTACAAACAGTGTTGCTATAATGGCCTTGTAAAGGCAGTTTATACATATATAAGACACATACATATGTAGGACACAGTTTTATAGGTGAAATTGCTGGAGCGCACATACAGCTGATCTTCATTATTCCGCCTCCTCCCCAGCTCTAACAACCACAGTTCTGTTCCCTCCTTTTGAAAATTCAATGTATTATTGTGATTCATCAACATGTTTAAATCAGATAAATAAAGTGGAGCCTAAATAGTGAGTCTAACTGGGCTGAACTGTGTTTTCCAAATGTCTTAACCTATCATTTCTATGGCAGATCCTGAAACCAATAAAAAATTAATATCAGATGATGCTTCAATTCTTAGGGCTCTTGGTTGAAAGTAACACAAAATGTCTTAAATTTTCTGACATAAATTTTGTAAATTCTCTGCATGCTGTCACTTCTAACAGGTCAGTATGTAGCGAGATAGTTCAGCATGACGATGCTAGTGTAACATTCAAGTCAGTTGGAATGCATTCACTTTCCCTAGTTAAATCTTACATTGTTTGGAAAAGTTAGTTTATTACTGAAAAATCCTTGTTAACCTACCAGGCAAATAATAGCCTACTAAATATAACAGACCCCACACATCCCTATAATTCTACAAATTAATGGTTTCATGTATGGCGAGAACCCCTAATATGGTCAAGAATCCAAATTAGTTATTTCTGCCTGCCTTTCTTTCTAAAACTGAATCCTTGACATGGTAGATTGAGATTAGTGATGTTAAGCACTAATAGTACTGATTCTGTGACTATCTTCCAATTTTAAAAATAATTCAGTACTTTTATTCAGTTTTCTGTGTGATGCTAAAGGTTTACAGCTCTTTAAATAGCTATGTGACAACATTACTGGGGGGACCCTTAAGAGTTACCCTCCCTATTCCACAAATCCCAGAACCAAACCACAAAGGAAATAAGATCTTACGGTTTTATAGAAAGGCATCCTTAGAATTGAGGTTAGGCAATATTCTAATTCATTTTTGCTGAGCAGTTATAGTTTTTGAGGTAACTCAAAATTTTCTTCCCCTTAGTGATCTCTGTTTTCACAAATATAATGGGACTGAAAGCAGATCATTAGCTCAAGTAATCTCCCTGTTAACTCCTTGGCTGTGAGATGAAATAATTAACCGGATCTCCTTCCATACACAAAACAACTCCTATCTTGGAGAGGTGGATTTGTTCAGCAGATTGTTGTTGCTTTTTGTACCAGGTTTGATAGCTAAACTCCCACTACACACTAATAGTTCTCAGTTGGGGATCTGGTGGTTTCTCATGATTTTGTCAGAGGCAGCATCTTCAATTACATCGTTATCATAAATATGAAGAGGAATGTATTTACTGACATTTTCCCCAATCAAATTCATCTGGGTTTCCCATCAGGCCAGCTGACAGTATGT
>NW_007727425.1:364033-365252 GCF_000696425.1 Galeopterus variegatus
TTCTGTGACTATCTTCCAATTTTAAAAATAATTCAGTACTTTTATTCAGTTTTCTGTGTGATGCTAAAGGTTTACAGCTCTTTAAATAGCTATGTGACAACATTACTGGGGGGACCCTTAAGAGTTACCCTCCCTATTCCACAAATCCCAGAACCAAACCACAAAGGAAATAAGATCTTACGGTTTTATAGAAAGGCATCCTTAGAATTGAGGTTAGGCAATATTCTAATTCATTTTTGCTGAGCAGTTATAGTTTTTGAGGTAACTCAAAATTTTCTTCCCCTTAGTGATCTCTGTTTTCACAAATATAATGGGACTGAAAGCAGATCATTAGCTCAAGTAATCGCCCTGTTAACTCCTTGGCTGTGAGATGAAATAATTAACCGGATCTCCTTCCATACACAAAACAACTCCTATCTTGGAGAGGTGGATTTGTTCAGCAGATTGTTGTTGCTTTTTGTACCAGGTTTGATAGCTAAACTCCCACTACACACTAATATTTCTCAGTTGGGGATCTGGTGGTTTCTCATGATTTTGTCAGAGGCAGCATCTTCAATTACATCGTTATCATAAATATGAAGAGGAATGTATGTACTGACATTTTCCCCAATCAAATTCATCTGGGTTTCCCATCAGGCCAGCTGACAGTATGTCAGCAACTGCTGGAGGCATTTGGTGAAGAGGGCATTCACTGAATAACTGAGGTGCTATCTTTCAAATTCTCTAAATGTTAGATGGAGAAATGTCATGTTTTATACAAATCTTTCCAAATGTCTTTCCCTAAACTATATCTTTCAGGGTTTAAGGCAAAGAATAATTAGATAGGGTTGAGGGCTGTGTACTCTTTTCTTCTGAGAATGGGCTATACATAATGTTTCAGTTATCTACTGCTGTGTAACAAGCCACCCCCAAATGTGATGGCTTGAAACAGTTTATTACTCTCTTAGAGTTCTGTACATTGATTGTGCTTACCTGGTATATTAGTCTATTTCTGTTGCTTATAACAAAATACTTAGAACTGGGTAATTTATAAAGACAACAAAATTTATTGCTTCCAGTTTCAGAGGATGGGAAGTCCAAAGTCCAGGGAACACATCTGGTGAAGGCCTTGGTGGTGGCAACAGTGACCCAGGGGTCTCACATGGCAGTAAATGGCAGAGCAGGAAGAGAGAGAGAGAGAGAGAGAGAGAGAGAGAGAGAGAGAGAGAGAGAGAGAGAG
>NW_007727425.1:365264-367252 GCF_000696425.1 Galeopterus variegatus
GAGAGGAGAGAGAGAGAGAAGAGAGAGAGAGAGAGAGAGAGAGAGAGAGAGAGAGAGAGAGAGAGAGAGAGAGAAAGAGAGAGGAGGGAGAGAGAGAGAGAGAGACTGAGATCTCACATATTCTCCTTTAAAGCTCTCAGAACCACGCCTATGACCAGCAGTATTAATCCATTCACTATGGCATGGTCCTCAGAATCTAAACACTTCTTCAAGGCCCCACCTTTCATTTACCATGATAAGATTTCCAATCCTCTCAACACTGTGGGGGCCAAGTTTCCCATACCTGGAACTTTGGGGGGCACAGTCTAAGCTTCAGTGAGTTTGTGGAGGGGGGAAAATAGCCAATCCACAGCATCTGGGCAATTTTTACTTGCAGCTTTTCATGCAGTTATAGGCAGATGGTGAGTGGGGCTGGGGTCATCTGAAGGTTCAACTGGGCTGAACATTCAAGATGGCTTCTTCCCTCACGTGTCTGGAGCCTCATGAATGTTGGCTGGAATGGTTGGCTACCAGCCAGGCAAATCTCTGACTGGGCAAATTTACAAAATCAGTGGACATGGTTTAATACTTCCTTGGGAAATTTCTTATTTATCTATATTTCAATCCCCCCTCCTAGTTTTGTTCATTTAAAGTTAAAATCTACTTTATAAGGTCTAGAATGTCTTTTTGACAGGTTGGAAGAGAGGCACTCTGTAAATGCAATGTGTAATGTCTTTTCTTATTCAGAATGGCATGCACAAATTTTTGCTAGCACTGCAAAAACTCAAGCCTTTGGCACAATGTTCTTCACTGTTTAGAAGTTTGTATTTATGTTTCATAAAGAATTAACAGAATTTTCTTATGGACTCCAGATGGGCCTACTCTTTAAAAAAATTTCTAAAAATAAAAATCATATCCTAATTTTTTTGGATACTATTGGAAATTAGATTGTAGCTGTGTAGAACTTAATTTTTTCATGTTCAGTTTTTTTTTTCCTAATTGTCTCAGTGTTTGCTTGCAAGAAACCATATGTGTACAAATTACTTGTTTTTTCTAGATTTTGCAATTTAGCTTATTTGTATTCTTTGAGACTCATTTAATTTGTTTTTGNTTTTCTAGATTTTGCAATTTAGCTTATTTGTATTCTTTGAGACTCATTTAATTTGTTTTTGTAGTATTATAGAAGAGCATCCTCTGGTTTTCACTGTAATTTTTTCTTCATGACAGAAGACAGCTATTACTTGGAGGAATTAAAAAATTAGATATAAATATGCTGCATTATAATGCAGTGTAGGTTTAGTGTCATGACTCATTGTGAATCGCGTGGCAGGAATGATTTTTGTATGAATTAAGCTGCATGTTTTACCTTTGGGCTGATCACATCACCTTTGCTGCCATTTGGTTTGATATGATATTTAGCACATCTAATTTCAACACCTGGAAGTTTAAGGCCCTTAAGTAGGAAGAAAAATAATGCTCCATCTGCATCTACAGACTTCGTCAGATGGGGGAGCACATGTGATAAGAAATGTTTATCAAAGAAAGGATGAAAAATTCCCAGGACTTATTTCTTAATTAGGCTCTAATGATCATTTTCCTTCTCTAGTTCATCTGTGATATTTTTCCTAGATTTGAGCACTTCAATTAAAAATTAAACATTAAAAAGTTGAAAAAACTAAACAAAACAAAAAACCTATGTTGTCTCAAACACTTGCAATCTGTTCTACTCAGTGGCCAGCATTTCCTTGGCCACCATGTCAGTGCAAGCATGATTTAACAATTGCATAAAATAGTAATATTTAGGGCTGGCCCGGTGGCGCACTGGAGAGTGCGCTGCTTGGGAGTGTGGCTGCGCTCCCGCCGAGGGTTCGGATCCCATGTGGTGACCCTTCCTGCTCACTGGCCGAGCGCGGCGCGGGCGCGACATCGAGGGTTGCAATCCCGTACCGGTCAGTAAAAAAGACAAAAAGGAAAAAAAAATAGTAATATTTATAAAGACTCTCTCTTAA